>NC_092313.1:39145460-39448491 GCF_036785885.1 Coffea arabica
CCGATAAGTTGTTCTTATTGGTCCTTTGATTGGTTGCCGTTGATATATGTCAACTTGTGATTATCAACGTCTTTTAGATTGACTTCTTTTACAGTATCTTTTACCTCTAGTCTAATTTCATCCATCTTGACACCTCTATCACATATGTATTCTCCTATTCAGTATCTTCATATATAGCATCTATACAAGCGATCCATAGGTTTTCACCAACCTCCTTTTGCTCCTTGATATACCAACCAAGCTTCTCCAGGGTCTCTCCAGATTCATTCATAAGTTCTTTTGCAAGACCGATTCTCATTTCCAATTTGGCATTTATTGCCGCCTTATTTGCTTCACTAGTCATCATTAAATAGGACATGAGCAATTCTAAACGGCTGGCTCTCCATGCTACAAGGCCTGCCGATTTCTTTATCAGTTACTCGGCATTGTGGACTACTGTCGGTGTTAAAGTATTAGCCAAACTTGGGCAATCCGTTATCTTTCTTTTGGTGAATTGGTTTGGTGCAATTTTATCACGATAATAAATTGCCTAAACTGCATTGATTCCATTTCTGAATGACTTTGGATCAGCATCGATAACTTTTGTATTTCTACCATTCCACAACAGTAACAAACTGATGGTGTGAAGATGGGATACATTTGGAGGAATGAATCCAATCTTTCCCCAACAATACATTATATGTGAATGACATGTCGACTACAAAGAGTGATATAGAGGATGTTTTATAGCTAACCAAGATGTCCAAATCTAATATCCCCATGTATCAGTGGCCTCTCCTGTGAAGTTGCTTATCATAATGTCAGTAGGTAAAAGATCATCATCGGTCTTGCTGAGTTTTTTCATCATATATGTGGGCAAAATATTGATTGCAACACCATTATCGACGAGTAACTTTGGAATGGGGTTCCGTTCATTGTGAGCCTTAATGAATATTGGCCTTAAGTGTTTGGTTATAGTATTGTCTGGCGTTGTTAAAGTCACCTTGTCGGGGACATTAATACTTTGTATGATTTGAATCTCCCTCAATCCCTTATCCATTGCTGGTTGATTGCTTTCCTTGGTGGAATCTTGAAGCTCAATCTCTATTAACTGCCCCTCATTACTATCATCTTCCATTGAGTCTGGGCAATTCTTCTTGGGGAGAAAATTAATTAGTAATGTTACTACCATGTTCACTTGCACTGATTGAAAAGTCTCGAATTTAATCGATGCTGACTGTCTCTTGCCTTCAGGAGGTTGATCCCCTAGTTTTTTCTCTAATGTTGAATCAATAATATTGCGGTCTTTTTTGGAAAGTTGGATAGCACCATCGACCTTGGCCATCCTTTCTTGCTACTTCCATTCTTGCCAGTGCTAGTTCTATGTCATAGTCATTTGACATGGATTTAATCCATATAGGAATTTGGGATGCCTTACAATCTGCCACTACCTAACCTTTGCATTTATTGGCTTTACGGCTCTTTGTTGATTTGATCTTTCTTGCTCCACTACAGCCTTTTTATCATTCTAGTTTCTACTACTAACTGATGATTGGCCCTTTTCGAGATTTATTTTCTACTTCATCACTCTACCATGCCCCACCTGACCAACTTATTAATGTCGGCGCAACACGTTCTCCTAGCCGATCTTTGATGCTTCCTTTATGCACCCAATCTGTTTTCAAGATCTGCCTCAACCCATCTTGCATATTGTTCGAGACGTGTCCAATTTGTGCTTTGACAAACTGACCCATAAGCTGTGAGATCTAAGTTTTAGGCTATTAGCATCGAACCTAGATTTATGGCTCACTATCCATCATAAGGGTAAATTACTCAGACTCTATTTCCTTGGTCTTTACTCCATGTACTACTTCATTCTAGCAATGTACAATCATTGGGCTACTTGCTGTAGCTGATCAATACACTGATGGTACAGTTGATTCCAGAGCATTTAGTAATGGCTTGGGAACCAAGCATTGTCGTGTGTTACTGAATCTGCTGTGTGCTATTGACCATCCCTATCATCGTGATGATGTTAATCATATTGATGTCAGCAAAATGGTGGAATGGGTTCTTTTCCACCTCCAACTACGCCCACTGTCTTATCTGTGAATTTAAATAGGCCCTTTTTTGTTGCTTTGAATAAAATTTCTGAATACCATACAATTATTAGTGAAATGAAAGAAGGTGCCGTGACACTTATAAAACTCCTTACTAACCAACTCCTCGACGGGAGGGTGCCAATAATTCTTAAGGTATTTAACTCTATCTTCTGCCTACAAAAAATCAAAAATAGCTTTCGATTGTGAAGTATCGAAACTATACCTATTACTATTGTAAGCGGGCTTTTTCCTTTAGACTGATGACCAGTCTTACACTGACTATTACATCTTAGGATGAACCAGAGTTTTGCATGTGACTGTTTTATCATTGATTATTTCAACTGCATCAATTTCTAAGAAAGATATGCCATCAACATGTTCCTTATACACAAATGAAATTGTGGGTTTTATTCCTCTAAACACCAGTCCTCGTGTCGAACGCATTCAAAATGACTGGCATTATTTATCAAGTCTATCAATTCTTTGAAGATCTTACCCTCAAAATACTTAACAGATTCAAAATTCCTCATTCTTGTTTGAGCAACATCAACATATTCTTCCTCTGGAACTTTAGTATTACATCGCATCCTAGTTAACTTGAACCGCTATAAGAATTGACTAGTTGTTTCACTGATCTTTTGAACCATATGACTAACATCTGTAAATTTCAACTTCTACAACGGGCTATGGAGCTGATTATGGAAAACTTGCTCCATTTGATCCCAGTCTTTGATTCAATTTGGTGGTAACCAAGTATACCAATCGAAATATGTGTCTGTTAAGAAATATAGGAATAGTCTAAGCTTCAGGAACTCATTCGTCCTAGCCTTTCCATATGGAATACTGAATTAGCCAACATGCTCAATTTTTTACTATTTATCTTCTTTCAAAAAGTTGGTTCCTCACTAACTACACTCCATCTGGTATTTTAAACATGTCTAAAGGCAATCCTATTTTGTCCCCTGTACAAGAGACATCTTCAATCGCCACTCTTTCTCTTTTCATAACTCCAGCTTGGTCGACCTTATTAATAGGTGGTTATGTTGCTATAGAGTCCTTAAGGCTAGTTTCGCTAGTTTCTATTATGTGCTTGCTATTTACCGTAGTAGCCCTCTTGTCAATGGGCACTGCAGTCATCAACTCAACTTGCCCCCAATCTGAATTTCTATTGAGGTCGCCAGCCTTTTGATATCAGTCACCAACAAATCCATTTGAATGTCTAACTTTGAACCCATGGTGTTGGTTGCAATGCTAGTTTCTTCACGAAGTTTTCTAACCTCTTCTTGCAAGCCTAAGGTAGCTCATGTTAATGCCTCATTCACTCCTTGAGTCTTCTAATTGAACTTTCAGGCTAAGCAGTCAGCAATCGTATTCATTATCTATTCCATAAGGAGATGCTAATCCTTTTTTGTATCCTCCCAATAAGTCTCCTGTCTGCGTAACATCTCTTCCGTGATCCTAGCTTGGAAAGTCAGAAGATTGGCTAAAGACCATTTTTCCACATCAATATCCATTCCAATTATGGAAGACTGAGCACAAAGGGGACTTCATTCCCCTTGGCCAACATTTGGAGCCGAGGCATGCAATGTTGGTTTCTTGAAGTTAACAGTCATTCCTACAGTGGTATCATTGTTTTTCGACAATGCTCACTTGTTTTCTTTCTCTTGACATAGTCCTACTATGCGTGCCATTACTTTTGTGCTAATTTTTACCAGCTAACAAACTGTTGCTGATAGAATGATGGTTGCGAGGATGCCACCTAATTTGTATAAGGAAAACTAGGAAAACCTTGTAGATGGATGAATTTGATGAAAATAGGAATGTGACGATTATGTTGACTTCCAAGATGATTGCTATTTGGCCCGTCTTAAGTAGCCTCAAGGACTAATAATTTGTGTCAAGAGTAACTGGTTACAAGGATAGGGTAAAAAGATAAGAACTAATAACTAATGCTGATGAATTATGGAATGTAAAGCAAACTAGAAAACTCATGAAAGCTCTTGGAAATGTGAAGAACATTCAATTGGAAATCTAGAAATCCTAAAATTAACCCAAGAAATCTAAGAAAGATTTGGGAAATCCTAATTTTAGCCTAACATTCTATGAAAACTGATTAAGAAGAAAGAAATATTAGATTTGTTTGTGTTTTTGGAGTGAAAGTCTATCAGTCCCCAATCTGATGTATCTTTAGGTATTTACATATGCGAATTTTCCCTTTCAAAATCAGCAGTCCAACTTCTCTAATGCCCATATAATACTCCATGTTAGTCATATTGGTCTCCAAACATGGGTAGTGGTAACTATCCACTCTTATTTTTTGGGATTCATGTAACCACCCCATCCTTAATTTGTAGAGACATGAGCCAATACACACAACTTGTCTCCAACTGCCATTGTTGACTCCTATTCGTACTTGATTGAATGTATTAGCTCTCTTTATATTGATACCTATGTCGATGAGCGTGTGCCAGTATGCCTTTCTATGCATTGATGAGTATGTAACTATCAGCTATCATAATCGATCTCAAATAGAATCTTTATTTATCATACCTATCAATCTTGATCTGGCTTCATTACCAATATGCTCTAGGTTGTCGATTTGCAAGTGTTGTTTATCATGCAACCCATTAATCACTGTAGTCAACTCACTACAATTTGTAGTCCCTCTACATGGTGCTTATTAAACAAATTGCGGATCGGCTTCCTGTATACGCAATCAACTACTCCACAACACCCCTTTTATTTTTCAGGCCATTTCCTAGCTATTTTCCATTATCTCTAATCGGCACGTTTCTAATCGATATTAGATGAATATTACCCCGACAATAGCAAGAGATAGTCAAGTGAAATAAGTTTGGAAAAAGGAAAGGGTAATCTCATATGGATCCTTGGTGACTGTCGAAAAAATGTCATTAGATTGCGAAGTTCAAATTACAAGGTCAATTTCATTGAAGTGGCTAAGTGTGTATACAATCTACCAGTCCGTGAGTAGCTCAACCAAAACTTTCAGTTAAACCTTCATAAGAGTTGGATGTGATGAGGACAAGGTCAATTACTATTACGGAATTTGTGGATCAATGTGGTCTATAGAAGAGGGAAATGAAATTGTGAGTTCTTTTCTAAATTGTTGTAAAGCTTCAATCATTCAGGAAATTTTATTTTGAGGATGTTTAATAAGAGCATTTTTGACATATAGCTGCACATTCAAGTTGATTCTGTGAGGTCCCGAAATTTTACTTGTCTTTATAGCTATTATTTGAACTTACTCGTCTTAAATTCTTGGTTGCTTTAATGGTTGAATCATAATTTTCTTCTATTATATTATTCAACTTGGTGCATGCTTATTTGGGTGTATGTTAAGTTTCATAGTGCACGATACTAGTGTAACCACAAGTGAGATATGTACGATAAATTTGGTGGATTTCTTGATTAAGAAACATGCTAGATGTCTCTTTATATGATGAAGAAGAAGGATTAGGTACATTTCATGAAAACCTTAGTAGCTTGATGGGGAAATTTATGACGAGTTTGATATATACTTCTATGCGAAAATTGTGACGACCTCACCTTCCCCAAGGGCGTACCCCAGAGTTTAGTGGATCGTCTGCCCAACTCTCGTCAGGACTCACTCACTCACTTCAAGAAAACAAGTTACAACTTCAAAAGTAAAGGAAGCAACAGTTCCAAACTTAAAATATACATTAATGTTTAAGTTAAGCTCCAAGGCTCATACATTCCCAAATATCTCAAAATATTTAACATTCCAGATACATTCAACCCTAACCGAGCACTAGCGCGAGTACAATCTCAAAAATTCAAAAACTAAACTATACTAGCCTGTACTAGTTTCACGTCCTCGCTCGTACCCCCTGTAAGGAAAACAAATTTACCAGAATAGAGCGAGTTAAAGTTCGGTGAGATTCCAAATAGCAAGTTGACCAGTATTTAAAATCAAAGTAGCAAGTTGGCCATGTGTAAAACTTGAACTCTTAAAATGAGCGAGTGTAAAAGTTCATAAAAAGAAACAATAACACGACAAGTAATAATCATTTCAAAGTATAAGGATACAGATGACTCTTAAGAGCCAAATTCCCTTTGCTTCACCATAGCTTGATCAAGTAGTAGTTGACACTCCGTCAACTTGCAAGTAAAGTAACCAGTCCAATAGAGCACCACTTAACTATAATTTCCGTCCACCATTCAAATCCCCTACCGGGCTCGATATCCTCAATAAACAAGGGTGGTAATATTCGAGTATACCGATAAGTCGAGAAGATAACACTCCACTCGACAAAACAAGAGACCCAGGGTTCGTTACCTAATCGACCAACCCCTTACCGACTCGACTCGAGTAACTAGACACAGGGTTTTTGGAATTCCAGAGAATGCGCATATCATACACAAGTATATCGAGTCGATTGCAACAAATAAACAAGTATATATCACATTAGGGTAGGTGTGATAAAGTACACCCTTGCTCGAGCAAACCAAGCAAATCTTATCCGATCACGTTGCTAAAGAATTTAAATCAAGTATCAAGTTCAATCATGTATTTGGAAGCACTCACCAAAGATTTAGTACTTGTCAAAATCACGCTCAGGTACAACTCCTTGGTTGGAATCCAAATCTGCGATAAAATATCATTTAAGAGTTTAAAATCCACTAGGGTTCGAAACATAGGAGTTTCGTTTCAAGAAAATCAAGTAAATGGAGCTTGTTTAAGTAGTAGTCATATGGCTTCCCAAACTCTCGAAAATTCATGCTCGCTCTTTTAGTTTCGATAAAGAAGTGATTTATACTTTGGAAGTCGCACTTGGTATGAAAAATCGAGAAAAGCGTATTTTAAGGGTCACTACGTTTACTTTTTAAGGTATGAATTTCGGCAAAAATTTCAGCTTATGTGCCTCTTACTAAAGAAAACTCGAATACCATAAACAATCGAAGTTCGCTCCAACGTCGAGTCGTCGCTCAAGTCTCGAGTTCACTCGCCTAACCCTCGAGTGAAACTTTGGGCAGCATGCCCTTTGTATTTAGCTATTTTTCTATCCATGTACAACTTGGATTCACAAGCCAACGAACCTCCAATCCAACCACAAGTGATAACCAATAACATACATCTATTCAAGGTCTCGAAACCAACCAAACAAACCAAATAGACCTACTTATCCCTATGGATATCAAATCTGAAAACCAGTTTAAAGAAGAACTTATAAATGGCAGATTTGTCATCTTTCGCTATTTTGGTCATAATTGTAGCTAGGTATATCGGATCGAGGTAAATTTTATGGCGTTTCGAAGCTAAAACATAGACCTACATTTTATATGAAGACATTGACACCAATTCTCACATTTGCAGGGTAAAAAATCGACGGTCAGAAGCACATGAAAAACAGGTTGGGAAAATTAGAGTGTTTGCGCAGTCCGGAGTGTTCTGGCCAAATCATAAGCTAAAATGATCTAATTGATCTGAAATTTTGCAGGTAAAAAGTTAAATCAAATCCCTATAACTTTCGTGTTTTGTCCAAAAGCTGATTCAGTCTAAAACATGGATAAATTCGCAGCCCAAATTGATTCCAAAAATAGGGCAGAACTGAAAATGCTGGAAATTCAACTATTAAGGCTAAAAATCACAACTAAGCCACTAATCATCCCACAAATTCCATATTCAAACTCAATAACAATATTTTCTAGTTAAACATCAATAATCAAAGCTAGACCATACAAATCCTAGCTGAAAATTCCACTATCATCATCAAAACTAGAAAATCAACCATAGCAAGCCAAGATTAAAAGCTTCTATAGCATATTTAGTGAGATTAAGGTAGAAACAAGAAGTGGAGGAACTTATACCTTCCAAAACACTTGAAAAAAGTGAAGAACCAAACTCTTTCTCCCAAGACTTTCACCACTCCTAACTTCCTAAGCACCAAGAGGCAAGTTTAATCGGTTTAGATTTATGGTTTCAACTCAAACAAGGCAAGATTCAAGGTTGTAGTTGGAAGTTTTCTCTCTTGTTTCTCTCCCAAATTTCGTCCAACACAAGAGGAAAATGAAGGAAACTTAACCAAAAGGAAAGATAAAAAGAAAGGAAATGTTTTGGGCCAAAGGTTGCTTGGATTCTTGACACTTGTCACTCAAAATTTCCTTCTTATTTTTTTTCTTTTATCACTTTTCTTTAATCAAAAATGGTGGTTGACTTAAGGGTAATTTAGGGGAAATTAAATGAAATAAAAATAAGAAGATTAGGGTAAGAAAGCATTGGTCAAGTAGAGTACTCAACCGGTAACCAACGGTGCACGTCGGTTCAAGCTTATTTCCTTAACTCTCGCGTACTTGTGTTTTAACTTATGATTCACTAACTTATTAATAGCATTTCTAATCACACACTTTCTCTTATTTAAAACTCACTCTTAACCACCCAATTTAGTACACACACCTCCACAATTAATCACACTACCAAATTACGCGAAAACCCTTGTTTAGCCTAACTATAAAAGGAAAGATAAAACTCTTAATTCTAAACTATTGAGGGAGTAAATGAGTAATAAAGATATTATAAAGTAATTTAATTAAAATAAGAGTGAATTTTTAAGAAAATATGAGCGGATTTTCTAGTCATCACATTCTCTCCCCCTTAAAAGAATTTTGATCTCGAAATTCATACATTTATTAATAAATAACTTAGGGTATTTTCCTTGCATCTTCTTTTCTAACTCCTAAGTCTCACCATAGCTAAAATTTAGTCAAACAATGGAAAACATGAATCGTATCTTCTACCACTGTAGACGGGTTAAGCACTGGCTGGCGGTTTAAGGTATATACTCTGGCCGACACTCTAGGTTTATTTCCTCCTACATTTGCTTGTTTAAGATTTAGGTGTGACCTGCGAGGGCAGGTTGCAAGCTGGTGTTCAGCACTACCACCCCATAAATATTTTCGTGCCTTTCGCCAGCAATTATCCTCAGTATGATTGGTCTTTCCACAATATCTACAAGATAAGTGAGGGGTTGAGGTTTGATCTACTTGTGAGGCACCTCTCGGTGTAACTTCCTTAGGTGTTCTCGAAATTCGTACACCACCAACTCCTCGACTCACCTTAGAGGGTGGCATATCTAAATCACCATGTAACTGCCCTTGACCTTCAGCAGGCGCACCCCTCCTTTTTGCATAAAAAGCCTTACTTGTGTACTGACAATTTCTATTCTCTGACCTTTTTCCAAAACCTCCGTAAACGTATTAATTTGTGCCATCGCCAAGGCTTCCTGTATTTCCACATTGAGTCCCTGTACAAATCTCCTTACCCTCCTTTGCTCCGTAGCTATCAATTCGGTAGTAAATTTAAATAGTTTAGTGAATTGAGTCTCATACTCAGAGACACTGAGGGTTCCCTGACGGAGTTTAATAAAATCATCCTCCCTCTTCTCCTGGACTATCGGTGGAAAATACTTCTCATTAAACTCCCGTACAAATTTAACCATGTCCATGTTGTCCCTTCTCTCTCCCACTTAGCCCTAACTACGTTCCACCAGACTCTAACTGGTCCATCAAATTGAAATATAACAAAATTCACCTGTCTATCCTCCGTATAGTTTAAGCCAGCGAAAATATTGATCATTGTCTCAAACCACCTCTCAACTACCTCAGGGTCCAGTCCTCCAAGAAACTTAGGAGGAGTAAACTTTTGGAATCTCTCTAGAACCCTATCTTGCCCCATTTCAGGGTCTCTAGGTTGATTAACGGGGGTTTGACCTTGTTGCTCTACCAGTCAAGCAAGAATATTGGTCATTTGCTGAATTGCCGTTGCTACCTGATCCTCCTCTTCAGCTCAGGGTCCAGATTGTGGCTCAACCGTTTCACCTCTCTCCTCTCTTGGTTCCCGTATTGGTTCTTGTGCCTGTTTAGCCCCACGGTCACGGCTAGAACCGCATCCTCGGGTAGTTTCACACCCTTGACTTCTCCTACCTTCCATGCTCATATAGGTATAAGCAAAATAAAGTAGCTATAAAATTCAATAAAAGCATTTGCAAATCATAAAATGAAAACAATAGAACACATTGAAAATAAAATACTCTCTTTATATATATATCATAACAAGTCACATACCCTATGAGACATTAACCCCAAGTATTGTTCAAGCATTACACTTAATCAAAATTCAAAGAAATATAACCAAGTATATACACTTGAATAATAAGGGTCCCAAATCTCACTAATAACTTCAATATCTCCCAAGTCCAGACTATCCGCATTCCCCGTGCCTTGTTTTCGCCATCCAGACTTATCATAATATTACTCGAGATATCAACTTATCATAAAGGTATCACTCTTTGGTACTCGAATACAAGAATCCGAAATATGATAATTCACCACTCGAGCTGGTCAGTCTCAAGAGGAAATCAATCACTTTTGAGATTTCTACCCAACATACATATCTAATGTCCCTAACAATAGACATTTCTTCCACACTTAACAAGCCAATCCCCACAGTCCGAGAACCGTCTCCCGGCACGAGTTCGATCAGAGCTCTGATATCACCTGTGACGACCCCACCTTCCCGTAAGGCATACCCCAGAGTTTAGTGGACCGCCTGTCCAACTCTCACCAGGACTCACTCACTCACTTCAAGAAAACAAGTTATAACTTCAAAAGTAAACGAAGCAACAGTTCCAAACTTAAAATGTACATTAATGCTTAAATTAAGCTCCAAGGCTCATACATTCCCAAATATCTCAAAATATTTAACATTCCAGATACAGTCAACCCTAACCGAGCACTAGCACGAGTACAATCTCAACAATTCAAAAACTAGACTATGCTAGCCTGTACCAGTCTCACGTCCTCGCTCGTACCCCCTGTAAGGAAAACAAATTTACTGGAATAGAGCGAGTTAAAACTCAGTGAGATTCCAAATAGCAAATTGACCAGTATTTAAAATCAAAGTAGCAAGTTGGTCATGTGTAAAACTTGAACTCTTAAAATGAACGAGTGTAAAAGTTCATAAAAAGAAACAATTACCAGGATTCGTTACCTAATCGACCAAACCATTACCAGAGACCCAGGGTTCGTTACCTAATCGACCAAACCATTACCAGCTCGACTCGAGTAACTAGCCACAGGGTTTCTAAAATTCCAGAGAATGCGCATATCATACACAAGTATATCGAGTCGATTGCAACAAATAAACAAGTATATATCACATTAGGGCAAATGCAATAAAGTACACCCTTACCCGACCAAACCAAGCAAATTTTATCCGATCACGTTAGTAAAGAATTTAAAGATTTAGTACTTGTCAAAATCACGTTCAAGTACAACTCCTTGGTTGGAATCCAAATCTGCGATAAAATACCATTTAAGAGTTTAAAATCCACTAGGGTTCGAAATATAGGAGTTTCGTTTCAAGAAAATCAAGTAAATGAAGCTTGTTTAAATAGTAGTCATATGGCTTCTCAAACTCTTGAAAATTCATATTCGCTCTTTTAGTTTCGATAAAGAAATAATTTATACTTTGGAAGTCGTACTTGGTATGAAAAATTGAGAAAATCGTATTTTAAAGGTCACTACATTTACTTTTTAAAGGGTACGAATTTATGCAAAAATTTCATCTTGTGTACCTCTTACTAAAAAAAACTCGAATACCATAAACAATCGAAGTTTGCTTCAATCTAGATTCGTCGCTCAAGTCTCGAGCTCACTCGCCTTACTCTCGAGCGAAACTTTGGGCAACATGCCCTTTGTATTTAGCTATTTTCCTATCCAAGTATAACTTGGATTCATAAGCCAACGAACCTCCGATCCAACCACAAGTGATAACCAACAATATACATCTATTCAAGGTCTCAAAACCAACCAAACAAACCAAATAGACCTACTTATCCCTATGGATATCAAATCTGGAAACCAGTTTAAAGAAGAACTTATAAATGACAGATTTGTCATCTTTCGGTGTTTTGGTCATAACTGTAGCTAGATATATCAGATCAAGATAAATTTTATGACGTTTCGAAATTAAGACATAGACCTACATTTTCTATGAAGACATCGACACTCAGTTCTCGCATTTTTAGGGACAAAAATGGACGGTTAGAAGCACATGAAAAACTGGTCGAGAAAATTAGAGTATTTGCATAGTCCTGAGTGTTCTGGCCAAATCATAAGCTAAAATAATCCAATTGATTTGAAATTTTGTAGGTAGAAAGTTAACTCAAATCCTTATAACTTTCATGTTTTGTCCAAAAGTTGATTCAGATCAAGATAAATTTTATGGCATTTCGAAATTAAGACATAGACCTACATTTTCTATGAAGACATCGACACCCAGTTCTCGCATTTTTAGGGACAAAAATGGACGGTTAGAAGCACATAAAAAACTGGTCGAGAAAATTAGAGTATTTGCATAGTCCTGAGTGTTTTGGCCAAATCATAAACTAAAATAATCCAATTGATTTGAAATTTTGTAGGTAGAAAGTTAACTCAAATCCCTATAACTTTCATGTTTTGTCCAAAAGTTGATTCAGTATAAACATGGATAAATTCGCAGGCCAAGTTGATTCCAAAAGCAGGGCATAACTGAAAATGCTGGAAATTCAACTATTAAGGCTAAAAAACACAACCGAGCCATTAATCATCTCACAAATTCCATATCCAAACTCAATAACAACATTTGCTAGCTAAACATCAATAATCAAAACTAGACCATACGAACCCTAGCTGAAAATTCCACTACCATCATCAAAACTAGAAAATCAACCATAGCAAGCCAAGATTAAAAACTTCTATAGCCTATTTAGTGAGATTAAGATAGAAATAAGAAGTGGAGGAACTTATACCTTTCAAAACACTTGAAGAAAGTGAAGAACCAAGCTCTTTCTTCTAAGACTTTCACCACTCCTAACTTCCTAAGCACCAAGAGGCAAGTTTAATCGGTTTAGATTTGTGGTTTCAATTCAAACAAGGCAAGATTCAAGGTTGTAGTTGGAGGTTTTCTCTCTTGTTTCTCTCCCAAATTTCGTCCAACACAAGAGCAAAATGAAGGAAATTTCGCCAAAAGGAAAGATAAAGAGAAAAGAAATGTTTTGGGTCAAAAGTTGCTTGGATCCTTGACACTTGTCACTCAAGATTTCCTTCTTATTTTTTTTTCTTTTCTTACTTTTCTTCAGTCAAAAATGGTGGCTGACTTAAGGGTAATTTAAGAAAAATTAAATGAAATAAAAATAAAGAGATTAGGGTAAGAAAGTATTGGTCAAGTAGAGTACTCAACCGGTAACAAACGGTGCCCGTCGGTTCAAGCCTATTTCCTTTACTCTCGCGTACTTGTGTTTTAACTTATGATTCACTAACTTATTAATAGCATTTCTAATCACACACTTTCTCTTATTTAAAATTCACTCTTAACTACCAAATTTAGTACACACCTCCACAATTAATCACACTACCAAATTACGTGAAAATCCTTGTTTACGCTAACTATAAAAGGACAAGTAAACTCTTAATTCTAAACTATTGAGGGAGTAAATGAGTAGTAAAAATATTATAAAGTAATTTAATCAAAATAAGAGGGAATTTTTTTGAAAATATGAGCGAATTTTCTAGTCATCACACTCTCTCTCCCTTAAAAAAATTTTGTCAAGGTTTTTGTTTAAGATACTTTGTTAAACCTTAATCTTCACATGTGTGTTGAATTTGAGACAAGGGAGTGAAATTTTGTTAAGAAAAGTTTCATTTTCTCAAGTTGTTAGAAAATCTAGAAATTTTCGCAGGAGACTCTGCGCAACTTTGGGAAATTGGTGTTAATTCCGTATAAAAAAGTCAAAACTGAGTTCCGTTTGTTGCGTTTGAAACTAGACTCATAGGAATTCCTACGGTATAAAATTCAGAATTTGATTCAATTTCTATAAATACCAGAAAATTGGCAAATTTAACTGAAAATTCTGCCCTATACAAGTAAAAACTGGAATGTTGTAGTAGTTTACGTCTGAATTTGGACTAACTTATGAATTGAATCTCTTTGAGGTGTCTTTTAAAGATTATTAGTATTTCAAGTCAATTTTTTAACAGGCCAAGTTGTATGAATTTTTTATATTTATAACTCAAATTATGATTTTTCTAAAGGAATGACATAAGTTAAGGTTTTGGTGCATTTGGGTAGTGTGATCACTTGATGAGATATGCGTACCAAATTTGCTAGATAAGAGAGGGTATTAAGTAAGAGGAAATATGTGATTAGAAGTGCTAAAAATAAGTTAGTGAATTATAAGTTAAAACAAAAGTACAAGAGAGTTAAGAAAGTAGGTTTGAACCGACGTGCACCGTTTGTTACCGGTTGAGTACACAATACTTTTTTTTCCTAATCTCTTTGTTTTTATTTTATTTAATCTTCCCTAAATTAACCCTAAAGCTGGCCAAAATTCTTGACCAAGAGGAGGAAGAAAAGAAAAAAAAAAAAAGGGGAACACTTGGCTTTGACAAGTGTCAACCATTCAAGCCATCTTTGACCAAGCTTTCTTCCTTACTTAATGTTATTTATTTCCACCAAAACTCACCAGATTTTTCCTACACTATAGGGCCGAGAGATAGGAGAGAAAAAAGGGAGAAAAGCTGTCTTCATCTTCACCTTGATTTTTAGCAAAAAAATGTGGGAAAACAACCTCCAATCCAAAGCTAAGTCATAGGAAGTTGCTACAAGCAAGAAAGGTGGGCCGGAGTGGAGTTATTTTGGGAGAAAGCAGGCTGTCTTTTGCTGCTCAGCTTGAGGATTTAAGGTATTCTTGGCTGAAAGTTATTTTATCCCCTTAATCTTGCAATCAGTTGGAGTTTTAGCTTGATTCTAGTAGGATTTGTGACTGGTTGTGTAGTTGTAGTATGTGGGTTGTTATGTCCAGCTTTTAGTAATCATTTCCAGCTTTTATTGAGTATTTTCAGCTTTCATATAGAGTTGTAAACCTGCCATGATGATTGTTCCAGCTCATGTGTGTGAATTTGGCTTTATTTGAGTGGTATCTAACTTTGTTAGTGATTTTCTAGCTTGGTTTAGGAATTGGGCAAATTAGGATTTTTTATTTTTTTGGTTTGGATATTAAGATGATTTTGTGCTGGACATACACCTAATTATGATGGTTATAAGGCCTAAGATAAGAACTCTTTGTTTCCTATAATTATGTGTTTGATTTGGGGCTGTTTTGTGGTGAAATTGTTACCTTGAAAATGGCTGGAAAATTAAGGAAAAACAAAGGAAATGCTATCCATTTTTTTTCTTGAAGTTCAAGCGAGCGGAAACGGAACTTGGGCGGTGATTCTTGGTTGATTTGAACTTAGGTTGCTTAGGGTATTTGAGTTCCCCTTAGTAGGGATGTATAAGCTGAAATTTTTGCCAAAACTTATATATTTCATAAGGAGGAAGTAGCGACCACTTTAAACAAGATTTTCTAATTTCTTATACCAAGTTGCGAATTTAAAAGTTTTAACCGCTTTTTTATCGAAACCAAAAGAGCGAGCATGAATTTTTTAAAGTTTAATAAGTAAAATGAGTACTATTTAAATGAGTTCTACTTACTTGATTTTCTTTAAACGAAACTCCTATATTTTGAAATCCTAATTGATTGCAAGTTGTTATTTGATATTTAATCGCAGATTTTGACTCTAGCCAAGGAGTTAAACCTGACCTTGGTTTTGAAAAGCAGTAAATTATTGGTGAGTGTTTCCAAGTGCATAATTGAACTTGATACTTGAATGAAATGCTTTGCTAATGTGATTGGATAGTACTTGACTTGTTTGGTCAGGCAAGGGTGTACTTTATCGCACTTGAATACTGTCTGGAATTCCAAAAACCCTGTGGTTAGTTAATTGAATCGAGCTGGCAAGGGCCTGGTCAATTAAATAACGAACCCTAGGTTTACTGTTTTGTCGAGTGGAGCGTTATCTTCTCGACTAATTGGTATGCTCGAGTATTACCACCACTATTTATATTGGAGTTCTGGCCCGGTAGGGGGATTGGATGATGGATGGAGATTGGAGTTAAATGGCACGCAACTAGACTGGTTACTCTACTTGAAAGTTGACGGAGTGTCAACTATTACTTGGTAAAGATATGGCCGAGTTAGCTCGCAAAAGCGACTGTATCCTTATACTTGAAAATGTTGGATATCTATTTAATTTGTTACTTGAAGTGTTACTGCTCATTTTTATGAATGTTTATGCTCTCTACTTTGATATTTCAAGTTTTTATATAATGTCAACTTGCTACTTGATTCTTGCATGATGTTTGGAACCTCACTGAGTTTTGACTTACCCTATTAGTTTTGTTTTCCTTACAGGATGTGCGAGCATAGACATGAGGCTGGGACAGGCTGGTGTTGTTTAGGTTTTTTTTTTACTTTTGTAATTATACTCACGCTAATGCTCGTCCAGGGTTTTGAAGTTCAACTAGAACTTGAATTTTTGTTAGATCTGAGTATGTATATACATTTGAGATAGACATGTGTATGGATATACATTCTAAGTCTGGGAACTATTGTTTCACTTACTTTTGAAGTTGTAATTTGTTTTCTTGAAGTAGAGAGAGAGTGAGTCCTGACGAGAGTTGGACAAGCGATTCGTCAAATCCTTGGGTTCGCCCTAGGGGGAGGTGGGGTCGTCACAGATTCTAGACATTGCAATTGACCTGCAAAGCTCAACATTCTAACTTCAATGACAATGGAAGGATGGCAATATTTTACCCAACTTACAAATGCATCATGAATACTTTTTTGTTTTTAAATTTTTTCTAGTAAGGGAGGGGTGGAACTTAAGAAATGCGAAAGGCGCAAGAGGATTTGAAGTCAGGACCTCTAATACCTGGGATTTTAACCTTAGCCAATAGACTAATGTCTCATTATCAACATGTGAATTTGTGTCAATTATTAATCATAAAATGGGGTGTAGTGAATCAACCCACGAGTTAACACGATTAATTCATTATTAATGTAGAATAAAATGACAGTCCCAACAAATAATATGACACCACTCACAACCTGATTGAAAAATCATCATAGTCCTATTTATTTCTTTGAACTTTCCCTAGAATTTATACTAAAATTTTAAAAATTTTAAAAAAAAATGCTACTTGAGTGTTATCCTAAATTTACGCTGAAAAGTTGGTAGTTTCCTTCCCAAATTAAAGCTTAAGGATTCAAATACTAGAATCATACACACACACATACACACATATATATATATATATATGCATAACATGTATTGAAGTCCATATTTGACAAATCCATATATACAACCTCTGTAGTTTTAACTTTCCTTCTCCGCCTTCATTTTTCCACGCTCAAATTAACGAGTACTTATCTTCAGATCTATTATTACTTATGTTCTCTTCTTTCCACTATGATCAAATGTCTTGTTTAAAGAAATTTTAGCACTTTCTTTCACAACTTTACCATTGTTTTTCTCTAATTGCTTTGAATGCATTCTTGCTTGTAGTGTACTTTTTTTGCATGCTTGTAAAGGGGAGGTCTTGAATCAAAACCTCCCACTTACAGTCCCTCTCACCTTATCACTTTACACCAATCCTCCCTATTCTAATGAATTTTTTTTATTTCTTTGTCAAAAACAATGTTGGCCCTCTTTTATTGTATGGCTAATGAGATAAAAGAGATTGATAGAATACCATATTTTTTTGACAAGACCCTAATTTTACTCTTTTGCCATGTTTCATTCATAATTTTCATGTAAGAAGTTGAATGGGTCAATTAAATTAAAACTGACATCACATTATATGAACATATTATCAAGCGAACACAACACTAAAGTCAATCATGTCATATATGGGTTTTAGACTCATTCAATAAGAATATTATTAGAACATTGATTACTGATAGTAATGGTGGAGCTTACGAAATCAGTAACAAATATGACTAGATTTGATTAACCAATTTACACAACTATTTACTTACCTCGACGAACTTTACAGATGATAAGTACTTGCTGAGATAGACTGTCCTAAACGATCAAAATAGAATCCAATGTCAAATAGAGAACAAAACCAAGAAAATAAAATAAAGTTACGTTATGCTCATCGTGACCACACTATTGAACAGGAGGACTGTGACGACCCCACTTTCCCCTAAGGCGAACCAGAGGGTTGGCTGGCCGTCTGCCTAGCTCTCGCCAGGACTCACACAAGCAATCTAGCCCAAATCCTTCCGAAGAATAAACTAAATCCTCATTTAACTTCAAAGATAACAACATTTATAAGATAGCCAATCGACGGCTCTTAAACACTTCGTGCGTTACTTACAAGGATTAAAGCCATACCACACAAATACGTTCATACAAGCAGGATACCAGACTTAGGGTTACACTTTTCCAGCTTCAAGTGGCAACCAAAAATAAAAGGTACAGTGCTTAACGTAGAATTCATTACAAACCGAAATTTAAATTCAAGTTGTTCAAGTACATTCATAGGAAATATAAGCTGCTCAAATGCTTTCAAACTTCCCATCCTGTAAGGAAAGCAAATAAACGTGGAGTGAGCTAAAGCTCAGTGGTGCCCAGACATGCAATCATATAAACGAATAGCAAATAATAGCTTCAAACTTATATTCACAAGTAGGAAAGCGTATAACAGCACAGGGTAGGATACAGGGGCTCTCAGGAGCCATTTTCCTCGCTTGATCAAAATTACCCGCAGTTGACCCTCCATCAACTTTCACTATCTAAAGTCCATGTAGATTCATTATTATTATTATTATTATTTTTTTATAGACTAGTCGAGGGATTCACCCAACGACGTTGCGTCCATCATGAGGTTAGTATAGACTAGTCGAGGGATTCACCCAGCGACGTGGCGTCCAGCATGAGGTTATTATAGACTAGTCGAGGGATTCACCCAGCGACGTGGCGTCCAGCATGAGGTTATTATAGACTAGTCGAGGGATTCACCCAGCGACGTGGCGTCCAGCATGAGGTTATTATAGACTGGTCGAGGGATTCACCCAGCGACGTTGCGTCCAGCATGTAGATAGTGCAAGCAGGATATTCACGAAAATATTTCAAGCAAGCCACCACTCGAAAGAGCTAGTGCGGTAAAGTACACACTGCCCACTTCGATGGATCAGAAAAACATTTTCCAATTGTCACATATCAAGTCAAGAAAGCACTTTAATCAAGTAGGCATAGAACAAGCAGGGACACTCACCAAGAGTGGAGTTCAGATATCAAGTTGGGAATCGAATTCCGCGTCCTCGAAATATCCTAAAAACCAAAATTTGAAACTATGAGTTTCTACTTAGTTTTTAAGCTTATAGTCATTGAAGTATATCTAATATACTATTAATTTACTTTCCATAGAAAAATCAAGAATCTTTTAGATTGAAACTTAACAAAAGTAGAAGAGATGTTTCTTATAGTTTTCCTTGAGTTACTTTTCTTATAAAAGGGTAACTAGTATTATTTTCTTGAAATAATTCGATAAACCTCTTAATATCAATGTTAGAAAGTTACTTTGAACATTTCTTTAAAGTTACGGCCATTGCAAAAATTATCCCTAAAAACTATTTTTTTTTCTAAAATAGGGTTTCTTGCCGAGCAAGTTTCCCAGGCTTTTCGCTAAATTAATAAAACTCGTAATTCGGAACTTTTCCTATAGTTAACTATCCAATTTACAAATTTTAAAGAAAGAAAAGGAATTAAAATACGACTTAGAGTTTCCAAAAGCTATAGAACTCATTCACTATAGCTACCAAGGCTAGTTTGAGCTAAAGGAAATTATCGAGTTGGAAAGTCTTAGGCAAAACACTAGATATGGAGTTTTATAATATAATACTAGCTGGAAAAATATTTTTGATTGATTTGATCACAGTTACTCGATTTCTCAAGGTCGATACAACTTCCACCGCTCCGATTCCGTTTCGAAGTCATAACATGGTTCAAAATATGGTAAAAATCATAAAGCAAGTTACTAGGGCTTCGTCAATCATTAGCCCCAGATTTCAACAAGTGCATCTCTGAATAAAACAAAATAGTCAACCAAGGCTTCATCAATCATTAGCACTTGGTTTCAGCAAGCCCATCATAAACAATTAAAAATAAAAGTAAAGCCTCCAAGACATTCCAGCAATTAACTTTCGTCACCCTGTAGTACTTATAAAATCATTCAAATGGCCAAGAACTTCATCAACCATTAGCCCTTGACAAAATCAATTACTTCCAACCTCAATTTAATCAAGAATTTAAACCACAAGTAGGCTAAAATCTCAATCCAAAACCCAATTTCTATTTCACAAAGAAACAGGACATTCATGCAAAACAGTCCACTTTAAAATTTCACAGACAGTAGTACACATGGAGGAAAAATATGAAATTTCTACAGGACAAAGGCCTATGATTCTAGTTTCAAATGCCACTGACGGCGCCTTAAACGGATTTTTCTACATCAAGATATAAGCATTCTACTGAAACTGGTCAGGGACATCCGAAAATCTGAAGTTTCATTCTTTATTTGTGAAAAACTCCCTTTTCTCTTTTAACACCCAAATGTTTTTATTCAAACCATCCATACACTTCTTATAGAACCCCAAAACACAAACTCCATACATTTCCATCCATCAAAACTCAGGGAAAAAATTTAAAAATCAAGTTAAGATCCCAACTCAATCTTAAATTATCACATAAGAAATTCCAGCAACTAGTATACTTTAGGTCCAGCTTATCCCTTGGTTTAAACAGGGTGTTAGATATTCAATTTCAGCATTTAAACACTTAGCTAGCTATTAGAAATTTCCACTTCGAAACCAATTTCATTCAATGACTAGAATCATCCAGAAAATCCAGAAATAGTTTAAAATCCAAAAGAAAACAAACTGGAAATTTCTGATCATACCCCTCGGCTAATCCAGAATTTTTCCAGCCTTGAGTGTTTATAAATCCAATTTTTCTTGGCTAAAACATGGTTTAAGATACCCAAAATAGTCATGCAAAAACTTATCTAGCTAATTAATATTTCCAATTCAAAATTTAACTCAAACAACAGCTGCAAATTCCCAAAATTTCCAGAATTTCTGCACAGCTAGCTTCGGACAACATACATGCAACAGATTGCATTTTTATTTTATTTTTCTGGTTTAAACTAACTAATTAGCTGCATGCAGAGCCTAATTAACTTGTTATTAATCATCTAATCATGGTTATAAGTTTAAACAACAACATTAAACCAAATCAAGCTGCAAAACTTTTAAGCTAAGCTCTCAGCCAAACCAGAAATTCTTCCAGCATTTGTTTAGTCACAACCAATTTTTTTTCTACGGTTAAATCCTGTATTTTACACTTAAATTTCACATGTACAACTGCTGAACTTAACTAGCTATCATATCCAGACCAGAAATCAGTTTGACAGCAACAAAATTGAACCAAGTTAAGCTGTAATAATTAAGCTAGGCTCTCGGCAGAAAATTCTTAACCCAAACCAGAAGTTTCCTCTGCTTTAACACTTCATCCGAATGTCCAATTCAACATGCATGGTCTTAATCTTCAAGTTTTCACTCAGCTAAAGACACTTAGATGTTCAGATTGTCACATAAAAACACAATTGGAGCTGCAATAACACCTCAAATTCTCGGCAGTAACAATTTCTCAAAACAGAAATTTTCCTAATGGTTTGATTTCAGCATCCGATTGTATAATCTAAACATGCAATCTCTGATATAGCTTGCTCAACTAAGAAACAACCTAATAAGACCAAAAATTACCTCAGATAGCAGCTAAACTTTCACACGAAAATTTTCCAGAAATTTCTTCCCTAACTCTCGGCCAAGTGTAGTCGGTGGTTCTTGTTTCCTATGTTGCGGCTGGAATTGAGTGTAGCTGGTAGATTTGTGTTCGGTTGGTTGTAGTTGGTGGAGATGAAGATGAAAAATGGTGAAGCTTCCTGCAGATCTCCTCCCCGGCTTCACTCCAACTCATGGCAGGACCAGAGAAATTTCTGGCAGTTCACTTTCCCTCCTCCTAGCTCTCGGATGAAGCTCACCAAGTGGCTCTCCCTCTCGGATGCTCTTGGTCGAATGCAGAGGAAGAGGTATGGTATGTTGAGGAGAGAAATTGCAGTGGTTTCGGTGGAGTGTGCAGAGAAGGAAATGAAACGGTGGGCGGTGTCTTGGTATTTAGAAAGGAAGAAATGATTTGTGGTTTTGGTTTTGTGCAGAGAAGGAAACTGAATTTGTGGTCTTAAGCCGTGAGATAGATTGGGTGGTTTTGTGGTGCCGCTGTTTATGAGAATGGTTTGCGTACAGATTTGGTAATAACAGAGGTGATTTGATTTGCGGTCAGACGTCTTGTTTGGTTTGCATGGAAAGGTAAGGGTATTTTAGTCTTTTCACTTTGCTCCCTAACCTCAACTTAATTTCTCAATTCTAACTTAATTCTAAAAATTATCCCCAAGCGTGATTTAAACTCCTAATATACCTAAACCATTTTTATCGAATAATTATCGATTAAACTTGAATATTAAGGTTCCTAGTAATTCCTACATTATTTAGCGATTAAATTAGTTATTAGAATTTCCAATTATTATTTCTCAAGAAGTAAAGTTAGTCTAACTCAAAATTTATCGATTAGTAATATAAAGTCAAGTGAAATAATGATTTAATCCAAGGGTGTCAATTTGCACACACAAAAATTATTTTTACGCACTTACTTGAAAAACAAGGAAAGATAAGGATATATTTATCGAAATTTTCACACCTTAAGTATGTTTAGTATATTAGAATCATATTTATCTAAAGCTCATTGGTTTTTATCTTAACACGGACATTCTTATTAACATTTAACATTAGCAACTAATTGAAATTAATCGTAGGAATTAAATAATTTATTTTGAGATCGTAATTCTATTTACTCAAGTATCATTACTTTAGGATTAAAGACTTAAGTATTCTTACATTTAATATTAGGGCGAAAAATTAATCTAACCCTAAAGATATTAATTTACTCTAACAAAACCAAGAAATTTCATAACTTAGGAAAATTATATTATTTTTCACATAAACCTATTTTTACGTACTTAATTGCGAACAAGTAAAAGTAATGCTAGAAATTATTAAGGAATAAAAGAAATGCAAATAAAATATGCACTAGTTTATATATATTTTTCAGGGTTCTCACAAGGACTGGAATTGATAAATTGCATAGTAAATGATGTTGCATATGCAAACAATTTCTAACTTTTTGAACCCACATAGAGAACCCAATCATTCAGAAATAAGTACAAAACCAAACAACCAAAATAACAGCCATTTGGCTTTTGTCATCATCAATTATTCAAATCAATCAAATGCAAAAAGAATCACATTACATTGAATCACGAAACCTTATTGTCTTTCATTATTTGCCAAATAGAGAGCAAAACCAAGAAAATAAAATAAAGTTACGTTATGCTCATCGTGACCACACAATTGAACAGGAGGACTGGAATTGATAAATTGCATAGTAAATGATGTTGCATATGCAAACAATTTCTAACTTTTTGAACCCACATAGAGAACCTAATCATTCAGAAATAAGTACAAAACCAAAAAACCAAAACAACCATTTGGTTTTTGTCATCATCAATTATTCAAATCAATCAAATGCAAAAATAATCACATTACATTGAATCACTTAACCTTATTACATGTAATGAAAGACAAATCTCACCTTTTATTTTTATGGCATTAACAATTAAATAAAGCTTTCTGAAAATGTAAAAGTGAACTGGCCAGTTGAAAGCCATATCAATATTTTGAAACTACATTTTTCATTGATACATAATAACATAAACATCTTTAAAATAGCAGATATTTGAAGCACAAAAAAGATCCTAAAAAGGCCATGTCCACCTTACCTTTGTCAACATAGCTAGCATCCCATATAGATAAATACAAAAACATTGGCTTCCCACAAATTTTTATTTTTTCTTTGTTCTTCTGACCATCTTCCCATCAATCACTGACTTAATTTCATTGGCTTGAACCCAGTAAGAAGAATCAAATCCCACATCGTCTACAGCCTCTCTGTGTCCAAAACCTACCACACATAGAACTCATAGGTTGGTAACTTCTTCAGCATTCAGCAGTCAGCCAGCAATAAGTATGGGAGATTCGTGACTTTAAACAACCTCATGAGGCATAAAAAGGTCACATCAAAATACATTTGAGATAAAAATGTACTAATACAATTGAATCTAGTCCCCTAGTGACAAAATAAATTTTTGCAATGGATCAGCCCTCAGAACGTGAAATTGATTGGGAACATTTGAGAAGAAAATGTGCATTGTCTAGAAGTGAGACGCATTTACTTTCTTACAGGATGATTTTTTTTTTTTGGTGTCAAAGTCAGCTAATGATTTCATGTAACTATTGTTGCAATAGTACACATTGCCTGGAAGGCATAAAGCCATTCCTCATCTTCCATGGTGTTAGATGAATAATTTGTTATTCTATTCATGAGACCGTTCTATTCTATGAACAAAAGAGAAGAAACATCTATGAATTATTGAGCTAAGTATCTAAATGTCCTCCATAATGGTTGCTAACTTTGCATTAGAGCATCTTTCTTGAAAAATTTGGGAAATCAGATTTTTTCTTAATGCTTACAATCTATACCTTTCTCCACCTTTGTTTACCATCTTACATAACGGTTAATGCTACAAAAATGGCAAATTTGACTGGTGTGAGATGAAGATGTACATAAATTTGGGACAAAAATGTACCATATATATTAGGGAAAATTTGGAAAATGATTTTAGAAAGAATGCAAATTTATAAAAAGGATATAAGTTTTAGCTAATTCATAAAAGGGCATGGACTACTATTCAAATATCATTAAGAAATAGGTTTGGTATGAAGTTACATAATTGCCCTTTGAGCATTGATTGTTGACATGTATTGCCATATCATCATAATAGACCCTTGATGACATGGGACTGCCACATCATCAAAAGATAAATATGATAAGTATGACATGGCACTAACACATAATAGAGGGCCATACTATTCCACTTTTATTAAGATAACTATGAGCATGTTTGAAATTCAATAATTTCCAACACCTTGCTACTATTCAAGGTATGGGCTAATGAATATTATTAGAGGGGATTTATGATAGATTCCAAATGTATTAGATTTCTTCAAGAGGTTGAATCTCATTTTTAAGGATACTTTTCAGGAATCAAAAAAATTGTATTCCCTTTTCAGCATTTTTTCTACTAATTACTAATCTAACAGTATTTATGTCTTTTTATCGATCATTAATGCTAGCCGTTAGTCAAGGAGGGAAAGTGTAACACAAATAATATTGGAGTGGAAATGTAAAAGGCACCAAATGTTAGGAGGGTTTAGTGCATTTAGCCAAAAAACTATCTTTTTTATTAGTTTTAGAAATTTGAACTTCTGTTGATCAAATTCTTCAAGAAATTAATTTTCATGTTCAACAAATTAATTTTCATAGATTAAAAATAATTTTGAAGAAAAAATTACAAATAAATATATTATTGTATATGCACACATATAGGATATATCTTAGTCACTAATTTTGAATAACATGTCACTTGTTAAAAGTGCCTATGAATAGGGAAAAATAGAGTTTGACTTACCTTTAGTATTGGGACAAAAAAGTCCTTTCATGTGTTTTATGATGGAGTGTGCTTATTAGAATAAAAAAGAAGTATAAAAAAAGAAATAAAAAGGAATAATCAATTGGTTGCAATGGATCTTCTATCCCACCCTCTGTGCTACTCTATATCCCATTTTTATTATATTGCTATTTCTTCTCCACAAACATCATATTTTAGTTCTATTTTGCTTCCTTATGATCCAATAACTGTTAATTGAGTAGTTTTAAAAAGTAATATATAATACAAAATTAAAAAAAATAGCAAAAAATTCATAAAAAATCTCATTTTTTATGCATTTTGATTTTTTGAATTTGTTACACTTTTTGTATTACTCAGTTAATAGTTATTGAATTTTAAGGAAATAAAAAAGAACTAAGATATGATATTTGTGAAGAAGAAATAGTAGTATAATAAAAAGTGGGACCTAGAGTGGCATAGATAGTGGGACAGAAGATCTGTTGCGAAATCTAATCCATGATTATTGATTTTGTAAGTGATGAAGTGGTAAATTTTAGACCACTTAGTCCATAAGTGGAGCCACATACCAAGTGTACCCAAGTTTTTGCTTTTGATTAAAGTGAAGTGTAGAGAGAGAGAAAGAGTCAAAAGAAGAAGATGGAGGAGGAGGAAGGAAAGAAAGGTTGGGAGAATTAGTGAATGATTTTGAATTGCCTAATTTTGAATAGAAAATTTCCAATTTCATCCTTTAGGATTCAAAATTTAAAAGTTGAATTCCTCTTTCCAATTTTTTGGTTTAAAATTTTCAATTTCAAAATTATAAATCCAGTTGAAACTTGAAATGTGTACTTAATAGTAAAAGTCAAATTCCTTCCCTCATTTCTTTGTTTTACATTAACTTAATGGAGATGATGTCGCAAAGAGCTAGGACAATATGCGGCTAATATGTTTTTTTTTCTTTAATTTGATGACGTGATGTTTTGTGAGCCACTTAATTTTTAGGATCTAATTTTGGCCATGAAAGCTTCCTGGGCGATTAGCCTATAGTAACCATCCAGGCTTGAGTCCGGGAGCAGTGGAATAAGATCAATTGTCAGACTACTTGAAGGCTTCTATATGACACTTCTAAATTTGCATAAGGAACTTGAGGAAGATTTAGCTGAAAAACAAAGTGTAAGGATCGAAGACAACCAAGTGGAAGAGATAAACAATGTAAAGATCACAAACGTAACAATAAGTAAATAAAAAGGAAAGAATTGCAAACCAATTAACTACCCAACTCCTCTTAAGCTTGTAGATTAATTCAAACAAGCTTCTTCAAGTTGATGAATTACAATCACTCTTGTGTACAAATGAAGATTCACCTCCTCTTTGCCCCGAACCCCACTCGGTCAAGTTAGAAAGTTTTACTATCCCTCAGGACAACCCTCACAGAGCTACACTCATGAAGTATTCACTCACAAATGAAAAGCTTACAATGAATCTCACCCCATTAAGACTACAAATCTTCTTTGGAGAGTATTTTCTCACTAAAACTATTCTAGATCTTTTGTATTTCTAGTGTGCAAAAGTTGTTTGAAAATTCTGACCATACTCTATTTAGAGGAGACTAACAAAGTGCTTCATTAATGCTTCCAACGGATAGAAAGTAGCTGAACAGTCAACTAGCTGTTGGAGTATTGGACGTCCGGTACTCCTGTTTTTTGCGTCCGACAGCAGGCAGTGAGTTTGAGAAATTTTCTTCAATTCTATCGGACGTCCGGTGCAAGCTCTTTGTGCGTCCGACAGTAAACAAAGAGATTTGACAAATCATCTTGTTTCTATCGGACGTCCGGTGGAGACATATTCAGCGTCTGATGGTTTCGTCGACTTTGAAGGATCCTATCAGACGTTCGATGCTTGCGTCCGATCGAGGTTAGTGATCCAGGGGGAATGTCTTATTTCCTTCGGACGTCCGGTGGTGGGTTCTTCATGCGTCCGAAGTTACGCAATGATTATCGGACGTCCGATCCAAGCGTCCGACAGCTTTCAGCATCCTTTGTCCCTTTCAATTGCACTTGATCTTTGAATCTGATTTGCTTCACAACTGAAAATATTTCTTGAAGAGATATTAGTATTATCCATCATTTTGTAAACATCAAAAGTTAGGGACCAAGGTCAACACAAAGAATGTATTCGACAAGTACATCCAAGAAGTATGGTATCAAGTCGCTAATTTATTGAACTGTGCTATTTTGCAACTTGAATTTGATATCAATCTACCAAATCTATTATATAATTAGTTGAGCAAACATAGCAAAGTTCTTTTACTTGATCTAACATTATGCTAGAGAATTATGCTAGAGAGTTTAATACATTGGTGTTTGATAAACCTGCATAATAATTGTCTTTTATACTTTTCAATAAAAATTCCAATGACTTGATCTAACATTTTTAATCAATGTTTCCATGCATTCACTGGCTTTAATTAGTGGAAGCATTATATTAAGACAAGTTCCACTCGGTCAAAGTGGTTTCTTACAAACAAATTGCCATTGTTTGCAGATTACGTGAGCATTGGTCTAATCACAGGCGCATACTATTTGTCGGTAGTAGCAACTTTCTTGGGCATGGATAGTGCCTCAGAGGATGTTATTAACTGGATCCCAACTAATCCTAAAACCTTTTTTGCTGTGAACACATATAACCGATAAATTAATGATGTTTATAGTTACGAGGTTTGAATTTGTAGTGGCATTCAATTTGGTATACAATAATTAGGTTACGCCAGCTCAAAAAATTTCTTAAAATAAAAAACTCCTTCCTATACCATCATGTCATGATCACACTTGTTTTCATGTCAATATGCATGCACATGTATTTAATTAGGAAATGCAATGCACAAGATTTCACGTTTATGCATGCATATGCATTTAGGCTTGTACATTGCTTGAATAGTTACTGCTTTATCAAGTGCTAGTACTATTTTGTTTTGAGGTTAAGGCATTTTTAAAAGTTTTAGGTAAATTTTCTTTTTCAAGTTTTTACCTTTTATGTACATGAAAAGTTTAATCTATTAAATCTCTTCATATTTCAATTTCGACAAGGAAAGGGGTAGTGGCATAGGGATAGAATGCTACATGACGGATTGCAATGTATCTGAGAAAGAGGCACTGAAGAAGTTTGAAGACATGGCTGAGAATCCTTGGAAAGATATGAACGAGGAATGCTTAAGGCCTCCTACCATTCCAAGAGAAATTCTTAAAGTGGCTTTAAATCTAGCACGAATATGCAAAGTTGTATATGGGCACCTTGGTGATGTATTCACCTGTCCACGCTGACTTGAAATAAAGGCAATGCTTGTGGATTCCATATTTGTTTTAGGAGACAATGGTTACATTGTGAGTTTCCTTTGGATTGGCCCCTTTGATGCAGTTTGAGCTGTGTATTTGAGTAATATAATAGGTACATTATAAGTTCCACTGGATTAGCCCTATACATGCAGTATGAGTTGCTAAGTGTGTATCTTTAAGCACTATAATGTACGTAATTTATTATTTTTAGTCTCAAATATAAGTTTGAAATAATGTCAAAGGGGAATTGTAAACTCTTTAGGTTTTAATAAGCTAGCAAGAAGGAAGATCGGATCCTATTTCTCCCATTCTCCTCCCTCAGGTTATGCTTGTGTTTATATCCCTCCCAACACCATCCTAAAATGGCACCTTGTACATTTTGTAGTAGTATTATCAGTGCAAGTCATAAATCACCAATACTGTGAATTCAAGATAGATCAATATGAGGATAACGTGAAACCTAAATTTTGTTCTTCTATCTAACTTTTTCTTACAAATAGACCATCTCCTCACGCCTAATTCAAATGGTCTTGTTAAAATGGAGTTTGGACATAATATGAAAAATTATCTATAAAAATAAAATAGGATAATGAGGATTGAGACTGTTTAATAGTGATCCTGACAATTGGAACCCATTTCAAAGAGGCGAACAATTTTCTCTGGCCATTTAAAATTGAGGCGCCTATTGGGGGTTTGAAGAAGAAGAGAAACCTCTATGTTGAAAGGAGGAGATGTTGGAAACTATGAAGATTATATTGATGAACTATATTTGTAGTAAATGAAGCATTTTTACAGTTTTGGAGGTTCGGCACTATTGAATTTATTAAGCTTCTTAGCAATTCCTCTTTTCAGACGTGTTGTTGGGCGGTGTTGTGAATAAATTTTGCACTTTTTATCTTCTTGAATTTGCACATTCAGTTAACATTTACTTGTTTCACATTTTGCATGCCGTTTCCCTATCTGAGCTTTATCTGAGGTATGTATGGCACAAGTTGCATTTGCTTTCTGTAGTGTGTCCTTATAAAATTGACATGATGTCTTGGGCATACATGTTAAGTCTCTACTCTATTGGCATTCGACAAGTTTTAGCTCGCTTGTTGTGCCTATCTTGTCTCAACCCTACAGCTCTTTGAAATCCTTAAGGATCTTTTTTGCACTCATTCTTCAAATAGTTATGTAATTTCAAGTTCATTTCCAAATTTAAGGGTTGTTAACTCTTTAACTTTTAAAGCTCTTTGTTCAAAATCAGTTACTCTTACAAAAAAGAATAGGGCCTTCCGTACAATCACTAGTGCCACTTGTTAGCCTTAAGCATCAGGTTGTTGTGTTTGTTTAATTTCTCTTACCTGAATACCAACCCACAAACTTATCCAAATCTAAACAAAGTTGAAGCAAAGCAAGGAATTCCTAAACTAATGATAAAGATTTGCTTCATGAGAATTGGGCACATCAAAACAGCGCATTCCCAGGGACAAGAACAAAAATTACAAATGAACTCAATCATGTCACTCTTGGGAAATTGCAGATGAAGAAGGATCAAGTTTGAGGAGTTCAGTTAACACTCTTAACATCTAGCCCGAATCAAGATCTGTGTTATGTGCCTCCCCTTTTTTCTTTACAGGAATTGGTGCAATATGGTACCCGTATGCATAACAACTCTACCGGCTCTTGGAGGACTATTTCCAAAATAAAAGGTCCCGATCTCAAAACACCTGCTGTCTATAGCAGGACTACACCTTTGGGCGAGAATAGGTACCTTGGGATGTCTTCTCGAGAATATATAAACCTGACAGTGGTTTGTCTAAACAGTTTATGCTGCTACCTATTACAAAAGCAATAATTTTTAGTAACACGTCAAGATAATCAATCATTCCTTATAAACTAGAATAAGGCTGGCTATGTGTAACAGCCCCACTTTCCCCTAAGGCGAACCAAAGGGGTTAGCGGACTGCCTGCCCAGCTCTCGCCAGGACTACGGATCAGATTAGAGCTATCCGCTTCAATCCGGAACTTACAAACTCGCGTAAACAAATCAAAATAGTAAAACAACCCAAGATAAAATGAGATGACATCCGGAGCCGGCCATGAATAGTAACCGACCCGTCAGAACCCAACCGAAATAGCTAACAAACATTTACATCTGATCTTTAGCGTTTACAAATCAAAATAACATACAAAAGCTTTCAAAAGATATTACATATACACGGTTTGCCAAATCAAAAGAGAAAACGCCCCAAAAGTACACTTAGGATTTTAATACATGAGCTATACAAAAGATATGTTCAACTAGCTCAATTTGGCAGCCATTTGTCAAATCCAGACCAAAAGGGTTTATTTTCCTGTAAGGAAAACAAAAGGAACAGAACGGGGTGAGCTTGCGCTCAATGAGGTACCAAACATATAGCAGAAAAATCATGGCATTTCACATGTAACAAATCAGATACACATGCCAGATGTAAAGCAAAGGAACCAATGATTCAAATCAGAAGGATACGGGTGGCTCTCAGGAGCCAAATTTCCAGCGCAATACTTGATCCAAACCGGTTGACTCTCCGTCAACGTATATAGAACCAATGCGTCCGTAGACCCCTCTTATCACCGAATTCCGTCCACCAAACACCCCTTTACCGGGCCCGCTCACCTCAAACGAACAAAATGGTAATACTCGAGTATACCCGGAATCAAGGGTCTCAATACCCAAAATCCCCGAACAGACTACCGTGGTTCGTTATCTAATCGTCCAGGCCCTTGCCGGCCCGACTCGAATAACTTAGCCACAGGATTGAGCTCATAGGTCATAGAAATCCGAACAGAAATCCGAACAGATGCAGACACAGATAACAGATTCAAATTTTGCATAGTAAATTGGCATATGAGCAGACTAGAGAACGAGTGTGATAAAGTACACCCTCGTCTCGAACAAATAAACAGATTTGCAGAGCAGAAATCAAGTTAAATAGCAATGGAGGGGAGTGGTACACTCACCGGCTCAACTTCAAAAGTTTTCACTTCAGATTGGCCTTAATCGCCAAGAAACCCTAAAATAACCAAAATAAACCAATTGAAGGTTTTACTTCCAGAATCGAGTAAACAGAATGCACATGTGAGGCTCAACTACACGTCGTACGCCTTGCCAAATAAATACTAGTGCAAGAATGCAAAAACACGATTCCCTTGGAAATGAAAAGGTAGCATGAAGACCTAGGCGCAAACAACCCAAAAGCCCTTTCATTTCTACCAAAAGGCAAATCCAACTTAAAAGAACCAAACGGCCTAGAAATTCGGGCAGCATGCCCTTTGTGTTTACCAAATTTTCCAGCAATAAGGCTTCATTATTTTTCTTCAATCACAACTCAACAACACACATATAAGCATTTCATGTCAAGAGCCGTTCCATAGGCTCACAATATCATAAAACAAGAAACCATACCGAGCCATAAACAACACCAATTCACAACCCCATTAAGGTTCTATAAACATATACAAGCATGAAAGCAAACCAGAAATTAAGAAAGGGCTTTAACCTAAGCCTTGATAAAAAAACCGGATTTGACCTCATAATGCGGTAATGGGGCAACTCTCACTACAAATGTCGGATGGGGGTGTAAGACCCACCATTTCGAAGCCAAGAAACAGAGCTACAACAATGTAGAAGGCCTCTCAGTCCAAATCCTAGCACAACTAGGTCAAAAGTGCCCAATACCAAACCAGAATTACCAAAACAGGTTTGCAAAACACACAAAACTGTAATACGTCAATCTCAGCCTACACAGGTCCAAATGCCGAAATTCCAAAGGCATAAGTTAACTAAGACATCCAGCTACATTTCCTCAGAAGACACCAACTTCAAAAGCCAAACCAATTCCAGTCAAAACAGGCAATTACTATCGCAGTTCGGACATTCTGTGCACCAAAAACAGCAACAGTAACAACGGCATAACTCACTCTACACTAGTCCAATTGCCCTGAAATTTTGTAGGCACACTAAACTCATCAATACCTACAACTTTCATGTTTTGAACAAAGTCCAATTCGGCCTCTAGCTATGACCTAAAATTTCGGGCAGATTAGGGGTTCATGAACCCTAACTTTTCACAATTCCATTCAAATCCAAAATTGATTGCATTTCACAACAATTCACACCTACTAAAGCCAAAGCCCCTTATTACCAACCATCATACTAGTCCACAACATCAAAATCATATGAAACCAGAAAATTCATCATAAAATGGAAAACTTCACCAAATCAAGCCAAACCAAGAAATAAATCATATATTCCAACACTCAAGCCACTTCTAAGCATACTATAACCATCATTAGGTGTAGTAGGGGGTTCAAGCATCACTTACCAAGTAACAAGAGAGAGAGGGATGATGGCCACCTTAGAGCTTCAAACAAACTTCACTAGAGCACTCACTATCACCAAAAGAAAGGATTTTATGGAATGAAATCAAACCTAAACTCTTGTTTGTGGAAGATTGAGTGATATGGAAGCTTGAAAGTTGGGAAAATTTCTTCTTCTTTGAGAGAGAGAGGGCCGGCCAACACAAGGAAGAAAATGGTGAATTTTTGTGATTTTTTTGAAGTATTTAACACTTAGTCAAAAATAGTCAAAAGGATGAATAGTGTTTCTTAAGTCAAACCCAATGGTAGAGTGACACTTGTCACACTCATAAATGCATTACTATCCTTTCTTTTCTCTCTCTCATCAATCAAATCTCACTCTCTACTTATCTCTTACCACCCGATAAATTTTTCACAGTATCCGAAACTTAACCTTATTGGCCGAATTTTTCCGAACTTTTCACACTAGTGGGTCCCACATCCAATATATATTCTTAATTTTCTAAAAACTCTCCAATACTAGAAAAATTATCTAAAAACTATAATTGCTCATAAAATTTCCCCAAGAAAATATTTCTAGCCAGAAAATGCAGAAAACATGCCATTAAAGGGGATAAACCCTAGGAAAATTATTAAGAGGAATTTACGGGTTCTCACACTCTCTCCCCCTTAAAAGAATTTCGTCCTCGAAATTCCTTATCATATATACAACCAGTTAAGTCAAGTACAAACATAGACGATCCACCGAGGAATGGCCTTTCTAGTTCACCAAATCCTTTCTAACCTAGGCCCTCATATCTTTCGTATCCGGGCGCAAGAATCCCATCGAAGATAATTCACAACTCGAGCCGGCCGGTCCCAAGAGTAAACCATCCTTATTAAAGATTCCTACCCGACATACATACCTAGCTTCCTCGAGTCCTATGATAATGATTCGTACACTTATCACATGCCCGATTCATAACTTACGCTCAAACGAGCACTTAGACATATTCATGAAATTAGGACCACAACACCACTTGGCCCAGTCTCACTCCGCGCAGAGACCACGCGAAGTGGCTCTGATACCACTTGTAACAGCCCCACTTTCCCCTAAGGCGAACCAAAGGGGTTAGCGGACTGCCTGCCCAGCTCTCGCCAGGACTACGGATCAGATTAGAGCTATCCGCTTCAATCCGGAACTTACAAACTCGCGTAAACAAATCAAAATAGTAAAACAACCCAAGATAAAATGAGATGACATCCGGAGCCGGCCATGAATAGTAACCGACCCGTCAGAACCCAACCGAAATAGCTAACAAACATTTACATCTGATCTTTAGCGTTTACAAATCAAAATAACATACAAAAGCTTTCAAAAGATATTACATATACACGGTTTGCCAAATCAAAAGAGAAAACGCCCCAAAAGTACACTTAGGGTTTTAATACATGAGCTATACAAAAGATATGTTCAACTAGCTCAATTTGGCAGCCATTTGTCAAATCCAGACCAAAAGGGTTTATTTTCCTGTAAGGAAAACAAAAGGAATAGAACGGGGTGAGCTTGCGCTCAATGAGGTACCAAACATATAGCAGAAAAATCATGGCATTTCACATGTAACAAATCAGATACACATGCCAGATGTAAAGCAAAGGAACCAATGATTCAAATCAGAAGGATACGGGTGGCTCTCAGGAGCCAAATTTCCAGCGCAATACTTGATCCAAACCGGTTGACTCTCCGTCAACGTATATAGAACCAATGCGTCCGTAGACCCCTCTTATCACCGAATTCCGTCCACCAAACACCCCTTTACCGGGCCCGCTCACCTCAAACGAACAAAATGGTAATACTCGAGTATACCCGGAATCAAGGGTCTCAATACCCAAAATCCCCGAACAGACTACCGTGGTTCGTTATCTAATCGTCCAGGCCCTTGCCGGCCCGACTCGAATAACTTAGCCACAGGATTGAGCTCATAGGTCATAGAAATCCGAACAGAAATCCGAACAGATGCAGACACAGATAACAGATTCAAATTTTGCATAGTAAATTGGCATATGAGCAGACTAGAGAACGAGTGTGATAAAGTACACCCTCGTCTCGAACAAATAAACAGATTTGCAGAGCAGAAATCAAGTTAAATAGCAATGGAGGGGAGTGGTACACTCACCGGCTCAACTTCAAAAGTTTTCACTTCAGATTGGCCTTAATCGCCAAGAAACCCTAAAATAACCAAAATAAACCAATTGAAGGTTTTACTTCCAGAATCGAGTAAACAGAATGCACATGTGAGGCTCGACTACACGTCGTACGCCTTGCCAAATAAATACTAGTGCAAGAATGCAAAAACACGATTCCCTTGGAAACGAAAAGGTAGCATGAAGACCTAGGCGCAAACAACCCAAAAGCCCTTTCATTTCTACCAAAAGGCAAATCCAACTTAAAAGAACCAAACGGCCTAGAAATTCGGGCAGCATGCCCTTTGTGTTTACCAAATTTTCCAGCAATAAGGCTTCATTATTTTTCTTCAACCACAACTCAACAACACACATATAAGCATTTCATGTCAAGAGCCGTTCCATAGGCTCACAATATCATAAAACAAGAAACCATACCGAGCCATAAACAACACCAATTCACAACCCCATTAAGGTTCTATAAACATATACAAGCATGAAAGCAAACCAGAAATTAAGAAAGGGCTTTAACCTAAGCCTTGATAAGAAAACCGGATTTGACTTCATAATGCGGTAATGGCACAACTCTTACTAAAAATGTCGGATGGGGGTGTAAGACCCACCATTTCGAAGCCAAGAAACAGAGATTCAACAATGTAGAAGGCCTCTCAGTCCAAATCCTAGCACAACTAGGTCAAAAGTGCCCAATACCAAACCAGAATTACCAAAACAGGTTTGCAAAACACACAAAACTGTAATACGTCAATCTCAGCCTACACAGGTCCAAATGCCGAAATTCCAAAGGCATAAGTTAGCTAAGACATCCAGATACATTTCCTCAGAAGACACCAACTTCAAAAGCCAAACCAATTCCAGTCAAAACAGGCAATTACTATCGCAGTTCGGACATTCTGTGCACCAAAAACAGCAACAGTAACAACGGCATAACTCACTCTACACTAGTCCAATTACCCTGAAATTTTGTAGGCACACTAAACTCATCAATACCTACAACTTTCGTGTTTTGAGAAAAGTCCAATTCGGCCTCTAGCTATGACCTAAAATTTCGGGAAGATTAGGGGTTCATGAACCCTAACTTTTCACAATTCCATTCAAATCCAAAATTGATTGCATTTCACAACAATTCACACCTACTAAAGCCAAAGCCCCTTATTACCAACCATCATACTAGTCCACAACATCAAAATCATATGAAACCAGAAAATTCATCATAAAATGGAAAACTTCACCAAATCAAGCCAAACCAAGAAATAAATCATATATTCCAACACTCAAGCCACTTCTAAGCATACTATAACCATCATTAGGTGTAGTAGGGGGTTCAAGCGTCACTTACCAAGTAACAAGAGAGAGAGGGATGATGGCCACCTTAGAGCTTCAAACAAACTTCACTAGAGCACTCACTATCACCAAAAGAAAGGATTTTATGGAATGAAATCAAACCTAAACTCTTGTTTGTGGAAGATTGAGTGATATGGAAGCTTGAAAGTTGGGAAAATTTCTTCTTCTTTGAGAGAGAGAGGGCCGGCCAACACAAGGAAGAAAATGGTGAATTTTTGTGATTTTTTTGAAGTATTTAACACTTAGTCAAAAATAGTCAAAAGGATGAATAGTGTTTCTTAAGTCAAACCCAATGGTAGAGTGACACTTGTCACACTCATAAATGCATTCCTATCCTTTCTTTTCTCTCTCTCATCAATCAAATCTCACTCTCTACTTATCTCTTACCACCCGATAAATTTTTCACAGTATCCGAAACTTAACCTTATTGGCCGAATTTTTCCGAACTTTTCGCACTAGTGGGTCCCACATCCAATATATATTCTTAATTTTCTAAAAACTCTCCAATACTAGAAAAATTATCTAAAAACTATAATTGCTCATAAAATTTCCCCAAGAAAATATTTCTAACCAGAAAATGCAGAAAACATGCCATTAAAGGGGATAAACCCTAGGAAAATTATTAAGAGGAATTTACGGGTTCTCACACTCTCTCCCCCTTAAAAGAATTTCGTCCTCGAAATTCCTTATCATATATACAACCAGTTAAGTCAAGTACAAACATAGACGATCCACCGAGGAATGGCCTTTCTAGTTCACCAAATCCTTTCTAACCTAGGCCCTCATATCTTTCGTATCCGGGCGCAAGAATCCCATCGAAGATAATTCACAACTCGAGCCGGCCGGTCCCAAGAGTAAACCATCCTTATTAAAGATTCCTACCCGACATACATACCTAGCTTCCTCGAGTCCTATGATAATGATTCGTACACTTATCACATGCCCGGTTCATAACTTACGCTCAAACGAGCACTTAGACATATTCATGAAATTAGGACCACAACACCACTTGGCCCAGTCTCACTCCGCGCAGAGACCACGCGAAGTGGCTCTGATACCACTTGTAACAGCCCCACTTTCCCCTAAGGCGAACCAAAGGGGTTAGCGGACTGCCTGCCCAGCTCTCGCCAGGACTACGGATCAGATTAGAGCTATCCGCTTCAATCCGGAACTTACAAACTCGCGTAAACAAATCAAAATAGTAAAACAACCCAAGATAAAATGAGATGACATCCGGAGCCGGCCATGAATAGTAACCGACCCGTCAGAACCCAACCGAAATAGCTAACAAACATTTACATCTGATCTTTAGCGTTTACAAATCAAAATAACATACAAAAGCTTTCAAAAGATATTACATATACACGGTTTGCCAAATCAAAAGAGAAAACGCCCCAAAAGTACACTTAGGGTTTTAATACATGAGCTATACAAAAAATATGTTCAACTAGCTCAATTTGGCAGCCATTTGTCAAATCCAGACCAAAAGGGTTTATTTTCCTGTAAGGAAAACAAAAGGAACAGAACGGGGTGAGCTTGCGCTCAATGAGGTACCAAACATATAGCAGAAAAATCATGGCATTTCACATGTAACAAATCAGATACACATGCCAGATGTAAAGCAAAGGAACCAATGATTCAAATCAGAAGGATACGGGTGGCTCTCAGGAGCCAAATTTCCAGCGCAATACTTGATCCAAACCGGTTGACTCTCCGTCAACGTATATAGAACCAATGCGTCCGTAGACCCCTCTTATCACCGAATTCCGTCCACCAAACACCCCTTTACCGGGCCCGCTCACCTCAAACGAACAAAATGGTAATACTCGAGTATACCCGGAATCAAGGGTCTCAATACCCAAAATCCCCGAACAGACTACCGTGGTTCGTTATCTAATCGTCCAGGCCCTTGCCGGCCCGACTCGAATAACTTAGCCACAGGATTGAGCTCATAGGTCATAGAAATCCGAACAGAAATCCGAACAGATGCAGACACAGATAACAGATTCAAATTTTGCATAGTAAATTGGCATATGAGCAGACTAGAGAACGAGTGTGATAAAGTACACCCTCGTCTCGAACAAATAAATAGATTTGCAGAGCAGAAATCAAGTTAAATAGCAATGGAGGGGAGTGGTACACTCACCGGCTCAACTTCAAAAGTTTTCACTTCAGATTGGCCTTAATCGCCAAGAAACCCTAAAATAACCAAAATAAACCAATTGAAGGTTTTACTTCCAGAATCGAGTAAACAGAATGCACATGTGAGGCTCGACTACACGTCGTACGCCTTGCCAAATAAATACTAGTGCAAGAATGCAAAAACACGATTCCCTTGGAAACAAAAAGGTAGCATGAAGACCTAGGCGCAAACAACCCAAAAGCCCTTTCATTTCTACCAAAAGGCAAATCCAACTTAAAAGAACCAAACGGCCTAGAAATTCGGGCAGCATGCCCTTTGTGTTTACCAAATTTTCCAGCAATAAGGCTTCATTATTTTTCTTCAACCACAACTCAACAACACACATATAAGCATTTCATGTCAAGAGCCATTCCATAGGCTCACAATATCATAAAACAAGAAACCATACCGAGCCATAAACAACACCAATTCACAACCCCATTAAGGTTCTATAAACATATACAAGCATGAAAGCAAACCAGAAATTAAGAAAGGGCTTTAACCTAAGCCTTGATAAGAAAACCGGATTTGACCTCATAATGCGGTAATGGCACAACTCTTACTACAAATGTCGGATGGGGGTATAAGACCCACCATTTCGAAGCCAAGAAACAGAGCTACAACAATGTAGAAGGCCTCTCAGTCCAAATCCTAGCACAACTAGGTCAAAAGTGCCCAATACCAAACCAGAATTACCAAAACAGGTTTGCAAAACACACAAAACTGTAATACGTCAATCTCAGCCTACACAGGTCCAAATGCCGAAATTCCAAAGGCATAAGTTAGCTAAGACATCCAGATACATTTCCTCAGAAGACACCAACTTCAAAAGCCAAACCAATTCCAGTCAAAACAGGCAATTACTATCGCAGTTCGGACATTCTGTGCACCAAAAACAGCAACAGTAACAACGGCATAACTCACTCTACACTAGTCCAATTACCCTGAAATTTTGTAGGCACACTAAACTCATCAATACCTACAACTTTCGTGTTTTGAGAAAAGTCCAATTCGGCCTCTAGCTATGACCTAAAATTTCGGGAAGATTAGGGGTTCATGAACCCTAACTTTTCACAATTCCATTCAAATCCAAAATTGATTGCATTTCACAACAATTCACACCTACTAAAGCCAAAGCCCCTTATTACCAACCATCATACTAGTCCACAACATCAAAATCATATGAAACCAGAAAATTCATCATAAAATGGAAAACTTCACCAAATCAAGCCAAACCAAGAAATAAATCATATATTCCAACACTCAAGCCACTTCTAAGCATACTATAACCATCATTAGGTGTAGTAGGGGGTTCAAGCGTCACTTACCAAGTAACAAGAGAGAGAGGGATGATGGCCACCTTAGAGCTTCAAACAAACTTCACTAGAGCACTCACTATCACCAAAAGAAAGGATTTTATGGAATGAAATCAAACCTAAACTCTTGTTTGTGGAAGATTGAGTGATATGGAAGCTTGAAAGTTGGGAAAATTTCTTCTTCTTTGAGAGAGAGAGGGCCGGCCAACACAAGGAAGAAAATGGTGAATTTTTGTGATTTTTTTGAAGTATTTAACACTTAGTCAAAAATAGTCAAAAGGATGAATAGTGTTTCTTAAGTCAAACCCAATGGTAGAGTGACACTTGTCACACTCATAAATGCATTCCTATCCTTTCTTTTCTCTCTCTCATCAATCAAATCTCACTCTCTACTTATCTCTTACCACCCGATAAATTTTTCACGGTATCCGAAACTTAACCTTATTGGCCGAATTTTTCCGAACTTTTCGCACTAGTGGGTCCCACATCCAATATATATTCTTAATTTTCTAAAAACTCTCCAATACTAGAAAAATTATCTAAAAACTATAATTGCTCATAAAATTTCCCCAAGAAAATATTTCTAGCCAGAAAATGCAGAAAACATGCCATTAAAGGGGATAAACCCTAGGAAAATTATTAAGAGGAATTTACGGGTTCTCACACTATGCACAGTACAGCCATTACCCAAAACTGTTAATAATATATCTAAAAAAATTTGGGAGAAAAATTATTGTATAAGTGTATTTTATATGTGTAGAAATTTGGGTTGTTGTGAGGCAAAGGAAATAAAAGTGGAAGTCACTGAAATTATAGTGAAAGATAATAATAGATGCAACAGTTATTTGCTCTACAATCATTCATCCAGCCAACAATTTATACATATTAGCATGTATTGCTCTATCAAAAGCTATTTGAGAAATAAGTGTTAATATTTTGTCAAACAAATAGTTCATACAAACTGCCATCAATAATATCATTATACAAGTTCTGCTAAACAATATTAGAATGCATTGCTCTATCAAAAGATATTGGAGCAATGGATTCTAATATTCCATTGATAGCACAATGCAGATAACCAACATGGCAGTGAAAGTACTGAAAGATCAAATAAAGTGTTTACTGGATTTTAGCTGTCTTTTTTAGTTTTGTCCTTGGTAGGGGTGTCAACGAATCGAATCAAGCTCGAATACTAGTTTGATCGAGTTCGAGTTCGACAAAGTGCTTAAGGCTCGAGATCGAGCTCGAGATCGACGAATATTATTTTTACATGCTCGAATTTGATCCGTAAGAAATTCGTGAGGATCGAGCTCGTGTTCGAAATTGCTAGAATTGCGGTCGAGCTCGAACCATTAAAATTGTGCTCGTTTAAAGCCTGCTGAACCAAACAATCTACTATCCTTAAGCAGAATTTTTCCTTCATTCAGCCTTTTATCTGAACCAAATCACTTTGTCAGTGACATTTTCTAACAAATTTTTCCGGGGAAATGACAAGCTAATGCAAATGCAAAAACTTCAAGTATAAATCACAATTTATGTGCAAAGTTACATCGAGACAAAATGCCTATGCATCACAAAAATGGATAGACTTAATACAATCTTGAAAATGGAAGATACAAGCTCTGCCATACATTATTGAACAGCACTGTTTAGGGTCCAAACTCATCCATATGATTGAGAATCTAAGACAAGCCAGCTTTAAATATCAATTTAAAGCCAAAGCATCAAACTGTCAAAAATTTTGCAGCCGTTATGTCAAGTTGCCAACCAATATCCAAATTCATCCATACATATTTTAACATCAAAACCAGCATCCAAATTCAAAGATAAGTCAAACAACCAATATCCACCAAGTCACACAAATAGAAAAAACAAAGACAAAGTGTCAACAACTCAACATTCAAGTGAATGTCTTCAACAGGCAATGTCAATTGTCAAGAAATAACCATACTTAAAAAAGTGAAACAAATTTTGCAATTAAAGCAGTAAAACAACAACTTCTTGTCCATTCCACGATAATCCTTTCCAACTTTCCAATTTCAACTGCAGGCCCTATCAAAAAAAAATAATTGAAGTAATAAAATAGTAGTGGTAAAATCTAAAACAAGATATTTGAAGAGGAATCGAAGTGTTAAATACAAACAATGTACCTTTCCAATTATCACATTCATTTTATGGGAAGTAGAATCTCTTTTGCTGCCTTCAATTTCTGCAAAATAATAATAACAATAACAATAACAATAAGTAATAAACTAATTTTGTATCAATAACATGAATTTAACCAGAGATTAAAAGCTAATTGAATGATTTTTCCTTTTATATCAGTTAATAGAAGCCTTTTAACAGAGAATACATTTCTTGAAGAAATTTATTAACGAAAGAACTAATGGAAGTATGAAGTAAAAATTGGTTGTGGAATCTGAACTCTCATTTTAATAAGATGATGAATGAAAAATGTCCTTTCCAGAGTTATCAAAAAATTAGCTAAGGTTCATGGAAGAGAGATTAGGAGCAGAGAGGCTAGCCGCTGCAGGGAAGTCAGAAGAGTCACAAAGAGATGCAGCTGAGAATGTCTAAAAATGTCTAATAATGCAAATATTAAAAATTCAAGTATATCGAAATCTCTAGACACATTATAAGCTATGTGAAAGCAGTTGGATACTGAACACCAGTTTTGCCTTGTTTTTATTCTGATATACATCATATCAACTAGCTCCATTTTTTTTTGTTTTGCACACTACTGTCTTTACCGCAACTTAGAGAAATAAGTATTTAGTTTTTTGGAGGCAGTCTTTAATTGTACTTTAGAGCATTCTAGATGGTAGATTTATTTAAAACTAGTGCTTTTATCTTTTAGTTAAAGGAGGAGATAGATATTAATTAAGAATTTCATGGTTTAGTGCCTTTTCTGTATATTTAATTTTTGACATTAATAAAGTGCTATTCCTGAAATCAAAGCTCTTTCAAGTACTTCTTGTAGAATTCTTCTGCTTGCAAACAGACTCACTCCTAGTAGTTGAGAAGATGTCTACTTAACATGACTAGTGCTAAATGTAGTAAAGTGGCAAATTTTGCTGGTTATAGCTAATAATCTGCCGAATAACTTGCTTTTCCTATTTGGGGTAGATACCTTATCATCTTGTTTTCAGTTTTCATACTGCATGTTATATTGACTGATACTCACATGAAGAGGTCCTAAATTGCATCAGGTTCATATGGAGGTTGAAAGAAAGGCAATGCAATTGCCAGGGGATACAAGCATGTTGCATGGTCTTCCTTTTCATGATAAAATCACTTACAAAATTGCAAACAAGGTATATTCTAGCCAGTGAATATATATACTCAAGCTGGTAATTTACTTAAATAATTTCAATTTAGATGTTTAAGAGTATTGAAATGTAGCTTGGGCGTGTTGTTTGAGCAAGTAGACTATTTATTAACCAGATTTTTTTTAATATCATTTGGCATGCATAGGAAACACGCTGTAGTCGTTTTGCTTCTCTGATAACTCCAGCAAAATTCAGACAAAACCAAAGACGAAGGAAATGACACATTCAACCTCAAACATATTAATAAACCAATGAATACAAATGATCTTTATTTAAAAAATATATATATAGTGCCATAAAACTTCATATATCTTTCAACATCAGATGAATCACTTTAGCAGCAATCTATACGCATTTTTGTGTCTTAGTGAAGAATTGCAGCCATTCTCGGGATGGCACTAATTTTCGTTCTAGTACTAGGAAAATAAGCCTTTCTTCTTGTGAAGTAGTATTAAGAAATACAGAAGGGGAGAGAAGAACTTAACCATTAGATTGTCATCTACCATTCTGGGAGTGCTAATTAAATGCAAACGAAACAGAAAAAGAAAGGGTAGTTACTTAAGGATAACATCTTACCTGCTGCACAACCGCACCTGCTTCAAGATCCAAGCTTCCACTCGTCGCAAGGCTGCACTGACTGCACAATCCAAATGGGTTTGATTTGACAACAAATGGTTGGATGCTGGACTGCTGGAGTTAGCAACCCAAATGGGTTTGATTTGAAATTGGAATTAGCGATTGAGGTGAGGAATGAGGATAAGGAATAGGGAATTAGGGACGCAGCCACTAAGGTGAGGAAGAAGAAAGAAGTCGGCGGAGGCGGACAAGATTGAATTGAAGCTCCTTGACCTAATTAGAGTTTGATATGTGAATTTATTTATTTTTTAAAGAATTATCTGGAAAGACAAGAATATGTGAGGCCCCAGTCCGATCGTAAGTCGATATTAGGGTTATTTGATATTTGGTTTGGAAAATAGGGTTTTATGGCTAGGAAGGAAACCCTAATTCGGTTAAGTTGGAAAATCCTAGTTTACGTATTATGATTATAAGGTTCAAGCTATAATTTATATTCGGTAATCTAGTGTGTGCCTTGACATAGGTTAGTAAGTTTGAATGATTAGCAAACCTCTAGTGTTGCAATATTAGAAAGTTTCAGTGGAGATTATTTATCACCGCTTTTCCACATTTTCTTATTAGAAAAGTTCCCCAGATAATTTTTATGAGTAAATATAGTTTTTAGATGATTTTTCTAGTATTAGTTAGTTTTTGAGAAATTACGAACGTATATCGGATATGGGACCCACTAGTGCGAAAAGTTCGGAAAAATTCGGCCAATAAGGTTAAGTTTCGGATACTGTGTAAAATTTATCGGGTGTTAAGAGATAAGTAGTGTGTGTGACGTGATTGATGTGAGAGAGAAAAGAAAGATAAGAAGGCATTAATGGAGGTGACAAGTGTCACTTTCCTATTGGTTGGACTTTAAGAATTACTATTTACTTTCTTGACTTTTTTGACCAAAGGAGTAAATAAAAAAAAAAATGCCCAAAATTCACCATTTTTCTCTTCCTTGTGGCCAGCTCTCTCCTTGCAAAGAAGAAGGAAATTCCACCAACTTTCAAGCTTCCATAAGCTTCAATCTTCTATAAACAAAAGCTTAGACTAGATTTCACTCCATAAAATCCTATCTTCTAGTGCTAGTAAGGGTTGTAGTGAAGTTTGTTTGAAGAGCTAAGTGTCCAACACCTCTAGTGCTAGTAAGGGTTCTAGTGCTAGTAAGGGTTGAAGAGTTTTGGTGAAGTTTTCCATTTTATGATGAATTTTCTGGTTTAAAATGAATGGGATGTTGTGGCCTTGTATGATGATTGGCAATGGACTATAATAACTCTAGTAGGTGTGAATTGTTGATAAATGCAATCAATTATGGATTTGGATGGAAAAATGGAAAGTTAGGGTTTATAAAATCCCAATTCTGTCCGGTTTTGGATCATAGGGTTAGAGGCCGAATTGGACTTTTCTCAAAACATGAAAGTTGTAGGTATTGATGTGTATAAGGTGCCTGTAAAATTTCAGGGCATTTGGATTAGTGTAGAGTGAGTTATGACGAAATTACTGTAGCTGTTCTGCTTTGATCAGAATGCGAAAACTGCGTTGGTATTTTGCTGTTTTGACTGGAATTGGTTTGGATTTTGAAGTTGGTGTCTTCTGATGAAATGTAACTGGATGTCTTAGCTAACATATGCCTTTGGAATTTTGGCATTTGGACTTGTATGGACTGAGTTATATCGATTACAGTTTTCTGCATTTTGCAAACCTGTTTTGGTGAATCTGGTTTAGTATTTGGCACATTTGACCTAGTTGTGCTAGGAACTGGATTGAGTGGCCTTCTCCAATATTGTAACCCTGTTTCTTAGCTTCGAAACGGTGGGTATTACACCCCCATCCGATAACCGTAGTGAATTTGGTGTCATTACCGCATATTAAGGTCAAATACGGTTTGTGATCCTGTTTTGCAATTCTGGTATAGTGTCTTGCATTTTTGACCTTGTTACATTCAAAATTGGACAAAGTTTCCTTCTTCAACATTGTAGCCCCTTAAGTCCCGGATATCCCTGTAAATTTTCAGGTTAAACGGATTAGTATATCCTGAGCTATAAACGAAATACTCAGACCTGTTTTGACCGTCAAATTCTGTTACGTTTTTGGACAGTTTATGACTGGAACTTTGGCTTCACATTTGACTGGGTTACAAGCTGTTTGGGCTTGCGACCAAAACACCAAACTTATTGCCTTATATCAGAGCTTTCTAACGCCCTTGGAATTTCATGAATCGGATTTATAAAACCTGAGATATAGCCGAGCAAATAAGGCCTGGCCGTGAAGATGACCATTTTCTGGTCAGATCTGTTTTGGTCTTGATAACCAATTTTCGTTCCGAATTTGGATTGCCGACCTTCATGAAAGTTGTTCCATTTGGAATGAACTATCTAACTGCCAATTTTCAGCTCTTTTTACCATGTGTAGCATAGAAAACAGTTCGCCCTCAAAACTGACCATTTGTGCATTGGCCAGATTTCGTAAGTGATTGTGTTTGGTCATTTGGGACTGAAGCCTCCAGTTTCAGTTCTGGATGTCTTCATAACAGTTGTTGTTCATCCTTTAAGCTTCGATTTGGCATCCCATACGCCTTAATCCGATATTCGTAGCTCAACTTATGGGTAAACTAGAAATGAGTATCAAATCTGCCGTTTCCGTTTCCGTCCGTCATATTTACGTGCGCGCGTGTTGTTTTGCCGTTTTGCTTGTTTTCGGCATGTTAGTGGCCGTTTGTGATAAAATCTTCTATTTCAGACAGCGGTGAGCTAGGCGGAGCCGGTGGGGCCCACTACTAGCGAACGCGCGAAGCGATTTTGCTTTCGTACTACTTTTGGTATTTTGAGTAAGTATTCAGGCCAGTTTGATGTGTTTTCTTGGCTATGTGTTTGAGATATGTGAAAAGGGTACTTAGGCGAGGGTGTACTTTATCGCACTCGATCTAAACCCTAATTTGAATGTATAATTGTACTTGGCATATGTATATGAACCTTTTGGAACCAAAACTCTTGAGCTTGTGGCTCGGGGCGACTTTCGAGTAAAGTTTGTGAAGTTTGCAAAGTTTGTGAGTTCGTGGGCCCGATCTAAGACCTGTTTGGACTATTCGAGCCGGTTAGGGCTTGGTCGAAGTCAGTCCAACCTAGTCTGAGGTCACCAAGTTTGTAGGTTCATGTTATGAACCAATTTTGTGAATCCGGTTCACCGAGAAGGTGATCAAGTTTGTGACCCGAGCTTGTGACTCAAGCTCAAGTTTGTGATTTCGTTCGCCTGGGCAAGTTTGTGAGGTGACTGGCTAGTGAGGGTGATAAGGCGTCGGTGGGTGTACAAGTGAAGTTCTACGGACCATTGAGTGTGGTCGACGGAGTGTCGGCAGGAGATCACGCATGGCATATGCATTGGCTTTGGAGCCACCTGTATCCTTATTATGTGATGTTACTTTTCTGCTTTTGCTTTACTCTTACTGTGTAACTGTTGCTACGTGAATTTATGCTTTCGCCCCTGTTTACTTACTAAGCATTTAGCTTACCCCATTCCTTTTGTTTTCCTTAGCAGGGGCCGACGCGGGGATTTTGGCTTACACTAGTGTAGTTAAGTTTGTTTGTAATAGTTGAACAGTTAGGATGGTTGTTTTTGTTTTGGTGGTTTGTATAAGGACCCTTCTTAGGGTCTATCTTCTGCTGGTTGTGGTTGTAGTATATTAGAGTGGTTTGACTCGAGACTTTTGAAGATGTAAATATAACTTGTGGGATTGTATATATTGTATTTAGTGCTCTTTCGAGCTATCTCGTTCGATTGCTTTAAGTTTTGAGTCCTGGCGCGAGCTAGGCAGGCGGCCCGCCGATACCCTTGGGTTCGCCCTTGGGAGAAGTGGGGTCGTCACAGAATACCCCCATTATATTTTGAATTTTAATAGGTAAAACATGTAATTCAGCTTACAACTATAGATATCTAAGTAATTTTATAAATATAAAATTATATATATTTAAATATACCTTAAGCTCGAAATGCTCGCGAGCTTATCGAGCATAGCATTTTTAGGCTCGAATTCGATTCGTTGAAATATTCGAATAATTCGAGCTCGACTCAAGCTCGATTTTACCGAACTCGAGCCGATATTCGCGAGCAGCTCGATTCGTTGACACCCCTAGTCCTTAGGGATGCTAGGAAGCAGTTTTTTGGTGGATGAAGCTATAACAGTAAGCTAGTCACCAATTTTCTGGGTCTTTGATATTGATACTGTGACTGTGAAATCTTCATTTTCACTTTTAGCAAAGTGATGGCTTCTTTTTGAGCCAGCCACTGTAGGAGTGAATCTTTTTTCTTGGGCAGCAGATTCAACAATTTTTTTTACAATAAGTTTTGTAGTTGGTGTGAAGAGTTGTGGATTAGCTAGTTGTTTCTCTTTGCTGCTCTATGTAGTAGTCAGCTGAGCATTGGTAGTAGTATGTGGTGAGTTACCTAAGGGTACAAGAAGGCTCAACACTTCATTAGTGTAGCTCTTAATGATATTGTTTCTCCTTTGAGGTACCCTTGAAAAGTAGTCTCAGAACTCTTGAAAAAGCAAACTATTCTGTGTCTTCTAAGATATTTTCCAATTTCATCGTTGATTGTAATACCCTGGATTAAGATAATCACACTTAGTTTAAAATATGTCTATCCAGAAAATTAGATAGAGTTGTCTAAACATTAGTAACAAGTATGGTTTATAAACTAACATTCTCCTCTGTTTGTTTCAATTGTAGAGCATTATATTCAATCATCTTTTCTGCGTCTGTGCCATATATGCTACGCTCAATATTTCCTGAGGTATCAGTAATTGAGATTCGAATGCAACACTTAAATAACATAAGAGAAGTAAGTTTTGGTTTGAGAAAGAAATGAACGAGGATGCAAATCTATTTTTAACAGTCTAGAGTGTCAAGAATCACCTAACTTCAACCTCAGCTTCTTCTTTGCATGATGGATATTTGATGATCCAATTGATATCAGCACTAATTGACTTGAGACAGTTACTGCAAGCAGTGTACTAGAATCTATTTTGGCCAAGCATTTGTGTGACATCTCTGGATATCCAATGTGCTCTTAGCTGAGCAAGAGAAGGAAGGGTACTCATATGGTCAGCATAGTGTTTTTACTATTTAAGATGGAGAGGTTATTTCTGAATTTAGATGATAATTATCACTCGATACTTATAGTTGCAAATTAAGTTTGAGCATCATGAATGCTCTTAATATCCTGTTGTGTTGGAGGAGGCAAGAGTAAAGTAGCATTTTTTTTATACTTTTGCATGTAAAAGCTGCCTAATATCCACTTTATTAGTAATGTATCTGTACCATAGATTTAGTAGATAAACATGTTAACATTGATAGTCAAAGATTGCGGACTTGAGTACCCAGATAGATTACAAAAGTAGGTTGCAAGTGAATTTATTATTGCCTCAATTAGAGCTCTCCTTGGACTAGTGGATTAATACATATTCCAGAACATCCCATTGTGCTAAAAGATAAATCTAAGCATCAAAATGAATATAATGTTAATATAAAATACTCATTAATTTGATGAGTAATATATAAATAACTGTTAAATTTGATTAATACTCACTATTGAAGGTAGTCACTTTCTCTTTCGAAGCAGATATCATAGGTACACTGCTAATAGTTGATTGGGTGCAAATTGTAGTACATTTATACATATAAGTTGCTATGATATTTGAGCTTTATTTTGAGTAGAAACTACTTAATTTTATTCTTATATTGCTCTAATAGGTGAAAAACTCAATCGGAGAGAAAACGGACTAAAAACGTGGCATGAAGTAGCAATGGAAGAAGAAGAAGTCAAGAGAAAGGAGTTTGGCAAGATTGATATGTTTCAATATTTTGGTGATAACTTGAGCTACATAAATCAGATTGAGATAATTCTTAATTCAATTTGAAGCTAAGAAAATGTTCTACAATTCTTATGAGACATCGAAGTCCCATGCTCATGTTTTCATAGTCAAATATCTAAATTGCTAGAGTATAGTTGTGTTACAATACTCTTATGACCAGGTCTCAGTATTTTAGGCAGATCTTAGCGTGCAGACCTCCAAATAACTTGATTCTTATGGCATTAGAAATCTAATTCAAAGGATTACAATTTTCATGTTTTGAAAAAGAGCTGATTCGACTTCTTTGATGTGTTTTTGGGCTTCAAAATAATCTATGAGTGGTCTATAATGATTCGTGGACGGATCCATGACCAGCGCCGGACATTGCAAGGAACTTAGTGCCGAACATCTCCAAATTTTTTTGTGTTTTGAGATTGGTCCAATGACTAGTGTTGGATATTGGGCCAGTTATTGGGTCATTGGACCGGTCTTCACCGAAAATGTGCAGAAACATGATTTCTCTAGTCCAATAAAGCCTATTCCTACCTTGTTTAGGATATATTTTCAAGAAACTATAAATGGAGGTTCTTTAGGTCACTTTTAGGGTGGAAAACATTAGTCTAGATTAGTTTTAACATCTCTTTAAAGTTTATTCTTGAGATATTAAGATCAAAAGAGGCAAATCAAGGAGCACGCAAGGAGAAGATTGGTGTGAGGACTCGAAAATTATTTATATTTTTCCCTTATTTTGAATAAGTTAATTTATATTTTCATTTGGTTTAATTCACTTGCTTTAATTTCTTAAATACTTTAACAATTGAGTCAAGAGTTTTATTTAGGTGCATGTTAGGTCTCGTAGTGCATTGTGGTAGTGTGATTAATTAGTGAGGGTGTGAGGACATAAATATTTTTAACATGTTAGCCGTTTTAACTCCATTGCATTTCATTCATTTAGTTATTTATTTATTTGTTATAGATTTGATAATGATTTTAGTCTTAATGATTTTATTAATTTTTATATGTGAAAGTTAGTGAGTGAGGTCAAATGCAATTTTCTTTTGTGGGATGTGAAAGGAAACTTTGGAAAGGAAAGGGAGTTTAGTGCAATAAGGAAGGATTGGGATATTTGGAGCTAGGAAGTGCTAGAATGTGACATGTGTCACCATAGGAACCAAGTTTCTTTCTTTAAGACTTTTTGACCAAACCTTTCTTACCAATATTCTTCCATTTCTTGGCTTAGAAATAACAAACAAACAACAAAGGAAAGTGCAAGAGAGAGGGCCGAGAGAGTGAGGAAGGAAAAGAGGGAAAAAGTTTCAACCAATCTAGCTTCAATCTTGCTTTGATTTTGAGGGAAAATGAAGGAGATAACTTGGGGTTTTCATCTATCTTGATTTAAGTTTGGAAAGGAGAAGATTTGATGGGTTGAAGTTCATCTTGGTTGGAAAGCAAGAAGGTAAAATGCTAGATTAACCTTCTTTCTTCACCTTATGTTGAAAATAAGTTGATTGTTGGAATAAAGACATGATTTGGTGGTGAATCTTGGTGGTTTCTTAAGTTGATGATTCTTGTACTTCATATTTGAGTTATGATTTGAATATATGTATATATATATATGATTATGGTGGTTTCTTGTTGAGATTTTGGCTTTACATATATCTAATGTTATGTTAGAAATGAAATTTTATGGATTTGCTAGGTATGGTTGGTTGGATTTGGTAAATTAGTTGCTGAAATGTTAGAAAAATGGAAGAAAAATTCTGCTTGATGGCCGAACTTAAGGGCTGAAATTCAACTTTGAATTCTACATTTTCATGACGATTTTCATCTTAATTTTGCTCAAGAAACTCTATAATACTTTAGGCTATAAGCATGTATTGGAATTGAACTAAAATGTTGAGTTTTAAGTTGTAAAAACACCATTTCTTTCATTGTTTTCATGGCTGGAAAATTTGTTCAAAGCTGTTCAAAAAAGAGAGTGACCTTGTATAGCTTTGTTCTTGGTTTTGTGTGATAAACTTGTCACATTAACGCCCTAAATCATGATTAGACATTAACCCTAGCATGAGTAGTGCATTGGAGTAGAAAATGGAAGGTTTTTAAAGGTGAAAACCTCACTCTTACATGTTTCAAGTTTCAAGTAATAAATTTCCAGTCTAGGAGAAAATTGATTTGGGTAATTTTAAACTCATTTTGGTAGATGGAAATGAGAAAATGTTTGCACTATCATTTGCTTAAATCTTTGACCTAAAGTGTACATGGATGTTCTCCTTCAATTGATTTAGAAATCATGTGATTTGGGTGAGATTTCTTAGTTGGAACTTGGACGTAATTTTCTTTAAACCTTGTGGCTTGGAGTAGTAGATCCTAATGCACTCCATATACTTGATTCTAGGGCTTGGAAGTGAAGCCCAAGTTGCTCCTGAAGCGAGCGCTTAAGCTTTGTTGTCGTGGTGAGTGTTCCAACTGCATGTTCCATGTTACTTGTTGCAAGAAATTGCTAAGCTCTTGATTGTCATTTCTTTGGCGACTGTCTACTTTATCGCACTTGGCCTAACTCAACCAAACTTTTGATATCTCGTTCATGCATGTACAAGTAATTTGATTTACATGTAACCTGTATCTTGATTTAAAATACTTGAAATGTTTGAAAATGTGACAAGTTAAGCTTACTTGTGACTTGATGATGGCTAGGTGAGTGCGTCCTTATTCGCACTCGACCTCCGTGAACTTGAGACACTTGATCTTGCGTGCGAACTTGCATGTACATATGCATGATTGTACATGTGCATGATTGTAAACCGATTGTATCTCTTCTTACAGCGGTTGAACTGGGCTCTTGGACCCTTTTTCGAGATGTCGGGTAAGTGAAAACTTGGGTTACTCATGTGTATGCATGAATGTAGGTCGGTAACGGCTGAACTGAGCCCTCGTTGGACCCTCTTGCTTGAGACCAGCCTTAGAGCAGTCGGGTAAGTTGGGCAACCTTGGGTAAAGGACAAAATTCCTAACCTATTTACTCGTGACTTGAATTCATGAATTGAACTTGTGACATGCTTGAATACGGAGCGTTAGGTGACAGTTAACGTCTCCAATCATTACCTGCATCAGCGTTTGATGACAGCCAACGACTCCACTCTTGAATACTTGAATACTTGGGGTTTTAAGCCCAGATCTTGAATATTTGAATACTTGGGGCTATAAGCCCAACCCAAAACTAGTTGGTTGAATCGAGCCAGCAAGGGTTTGGTCGAGGAGATTGATGAACCTTGGGTACTTGATTGGCGTTCGGTCCCGGTAGGGGGATGATCGATCGACGGAGATTGACGTTTAGTGATGATCTACGGACATTATAATTTCATGGCTGACGGAGAGTCAACAGACCCTGTACAAGCTGCCGTGGAACCTCCTCCTAAGAGCAGCCTATATCTTTTGCCATGAACATGTTCTTTACTGTACACTATTGCATGATCTATCTGGTTACGTGCTTTACTATGCATTATGTCCTGCTCTATTTGGATTTGACTTAAAGGTATCATACTTGCTAGTTTACTTTCCTGTTTTCTTGGAACCTCACCGGATTTCGAACTCATTCTATGAAATTTGTTTTCCTTACAGGTGTAAGAACGTAAGAGTGGAAATTGGAGAAGACATAGACTTTGTCTAAATTTTGTTAGTTGCTCGCGTAGGCACTCCTTAGCTCTCTAGCGGGCTTGTTTGGTTTTATTTGGTAAGTTTAACTCCTCAACTGTATTTAGAGATTATATGGGCATTTAATACCCACAGTTATATATATCTAAGGTTGTAATTGTTAATAGTCTTATTATTGTGGTTATTGTTTTGTAAATTTAGTGGTGCGTGGTGAGTCCTGGCGAGAGTTGGGTAGGCAGTCTGCCAAACCTTTGGGTACGCCTTTGGGAGAGGTGGCGTCGTTATAGGTGGTATCAGAGCCGCCTCGTGTGGTCTCTGCATGGGGTGAACTTGGATCAAGTGGTATTATGATCCCAATAATATGAATAAGTATAAAGGATTAAGTACTTTTCTTAAGCGTAAGCTGTGAATCATGAATTTATCGGCGTAAAACTTTTATCATAATACTGGGAGAAAATAGCTATGTACATAGGAATCTCAAATGTAGATAATTTACTTTTGGGACTGGCTAACTCAAGTTGTGAATTATCTTATTTTGGATTCTTGTACTCGAGTACCAAAAAGTGGAGAGTACTAGGATGAGGGTTGATATTTCGATTGCAAATGAGGTAAGTTTTGATGGCAAAGATTAAGGCATGAAAGATTTTAATATTGGACCTGAAATTGAACTGATCAAAGAGAGTGGATCAATGGATGCCGTCATGGACTAGTCTTGTACATGTTTGGCTATAGTTTCTATAGATGATGGCTAGCTTCGCAATCATCGTGAATGTTTAAGGTGCTAGTATTGTAGGCCTGTTTCATTTCTCCTATACATGTGTATCCTTGTCTCGTGTTTTCTTAATTTTACTGCGATTTTGTTATAATTACATATGTATTTCTTATGAGTTCATTTTTACTCTTGTTTAACCACCCTTGTCTATTCCCTACCTTTCTACGATACCACATAGGAACCTGGATTTAATTCCTATTTCTCTATAAGTTTTGGATTATGTATGAAGATTTTGAGAACAAGGATGCGGGTTCTATGCTTGTATACAAATTTTGATAGAATTAGGACGACCACCTTGATGGAAGATGGTAAAATGTACTAGTAGGGGTAAGAGGTTATGATTTCTTCTTGAATAAGTTTGTAAGTGAATGTATAAAGGAGAGTGAGTTGGAGTGCGCCAAATTTTGCTTTAACGATTATGATTCCGTATTTTGTTATATGTAAAAATCGATGATAGTGATCTTTGTGGGAAGACCCAAGAATGGGAGTAAGTACTTGTATGATTCATGCTTCTTGGGTGACCTATAAGTAAAGGAATGGAAGAGTTATATGGCTAGAGTTTTCAACTATGATTAGTAACTCATTTCAATCATTTGATTTGCTAGCAGGTTATCACTTGAGTTTAAGTGAATTGGTGATATGACAAATTTGGGAGATATGCATGAGGAAATAGATATGCTTCGAAAGGAAGCAGAATTTCAAAAGAAATTGGCTGACTACTAGGAAGGACGATGGAAACAAGAATATACAGAAAAAATTGAACTGTTGCACATGAATATAGGACTAAAAAAGAAAATATGAAGGGATCCCAGAGGAGATGCGGAATAAGTTTGAATTGGTGCATTTGCCTAGTGAAATAGCATCTCAAAACATTCCTAGTAATCAAGTTGAAAAGGGTGAAGGAAGTTCCCGCGATAGTAAAGAAAAATGTAAAGCGATTAGTGAAGATAAACTTGCCATGAAGGATAAAGGGAAGAAGAAAATAAGGCATGGACACTTCAAGTAGAGATGCGTAGCTACTAAGTGTGAAACTTGTAACAAAATTCATACAGGATTATGCTATTGAAAAATTGGTGCATGTTTTAGATGCAGCCAACTTGGACATCAAGGAACTACCCAAGATTAACAAATTTTGTGATAGTGAAGTTATTGTAATAATCAAAGTTAGTAATTAACGATGTTTTGCCTGAAATAGTTGTACTTATTGGACTATGTGTGGTGAAAATTTTATATAGTTAGTTGTATCTCTGTTAAAAAACAATAAACTTGGTGCCTGATATTTTAGTTAGTGATATTAAATGTCTATGGTTGGGCGGCGTTGAATCCCTATCCATGAGTCAATTGCTGCAATTTAGTTTTGGATTTAAGCAAGGATCCTTCAATTATGATTAGTAAGGAAGGAATTTCGATTAGAGAGGGTGATGCATGTCTAATGATACAATTGTAGACGATTTGTCAATGTACAATGTATGAGTTTAAGAACTAGTGAGAGTAGTAACCAAATTACGTATTTGTGGTTTCTTCCTATCAACGAGTTCTATGTTTATATCACCTTGCTCCTTTCGATACCTTCATTGACTTTTCTTAGCATGTTAACTTAGCCATTATGTTATTAAGATTTACAAGTTTCTGGTAGCACCATGAGTGAGGGGAAACTCTTGAGAAGTGGAGGAAACCCTATAGAGTCGAGTTTTGTGAGCAAAGGTGAGAATTTCGAGGATAAAATTCTTTTAAGGGGGAGAGAGTGTGAGGACTCGAAAATTATTTATATTTTTTTCTTATTTTCAATAAGTTAATTTATATTTTCATTTGGTTTAATTCACTTGCCTTAATTTCTTAAATACTTTAACAATCGAGTCAAGAGTTTTATTTAGGTGCATGTTAGGTCTCGTAGTGCATTGTGGTAGTGTGATTAATTAGTGAGGGTGTGAGGACCTAAAGATTTTTATCATGTTAGCCGTTTTAACTCCATTGCATTTCATTCATTTAGTTATTTATTTATTTGTTATAGATTTGATAATGATTTTAGTCTTAATGATTTTATTAATTTTTATATGTGAAAGTTAGTGAGTGAGGTCAAATGCGATTTTCTTTTATGGGATGTGAAAGAAAACTCTGGAAAGGAAAGGGAGTTTAGTGCAATAAGGAAGGATTGGGATATTTGGGGCTAGGAAGTGCTAGAAGGTGACATGTGTCACCATAGGAACCAAGTTTCTTTCTTTAAGACTTTTTGACCAAACCATTCTTACCAATTGTAGACACCAAAATTTCAATTTTATTTAATTTAAATTTTAGCTTTATTTCTTATTATTTATTCTTGTTTTCATTCTATTTTTATTTTATTTTATTTTAATTAATTAAGTTTGCAAAATGATAGTTAGTGTATTTTTGCTTATTTTTATAAATTAGGTTTATCATTTTTATTTTTAAGATATTTTTGCATTAAATTTCTGAAAAGGAAAAATTCTCACAAAAAATGCAAAAAAAAAAATTGTTTTTAATCCTTTTAGATTCAATTTCTTTAAAATAAATGAAAATTTTGCAATGCATTTGCAATTAGGAATTAATGTTTTTGTTTACCTAAATTGATTTTGAAAAAAAATAAAAATATAATAAATAAATAAAAATAAGAAGATAGGTGAAGGGTATGCATGGTAGACAAGTGTGTTAGAGAAGCATTAGATAAGTGTGTTAGGGGAGTATGAGACAAGTGTCTCTATTTTTCTTTTGACAACACATGCAAGAGGGGGGATAGGTGGCAAGACACTAGTTGGATAAGGAGAATTTTGGAAAAAAAAATTGGAAGAAAAAACTGGAAAAAGGAAATGAGAAATAAGGAAAAGAGGCTACGGGAAAAGGAAGAGGAAAAACTGAGAAAAGGAAAAAGGAGAGCTTGGGGGGGGGGGAATCTGGGAACCAAGAGAGGAAAAGAGGAGCTGCGGGCAACAAGAAAAGGGAAAACTAGAAAAAGAGCTAGGGAAGATCAGAAAAAAGGAAAAACAAAAGAGAAAAAAAGAACCGAGGGTGAGAGGTTGAGAGAGAGTGGCTGAGCAAGCGAGGGAGGAGGAGGAAATAGCAAGAAAGAAAGGGAGAACAAGACTGGAAACAAGAAAGAAAGAAACAAGGGAGAGGGTTTTCGGGGGAGGAAGAAAAATTGAAAAAGAAAACAGGAAAGAAAGGAGGGAGGAAGAGCTGCGAGCAAGAAACCAGAGGGAAGGAAAGAAGGAAAGGGTTTCGGGGCTAAGGGAGAAAGAAAGGAGGGAGAAGAGAAAAAAAATTGAGCAAGAAAGTGAGGAAAACTGAGAGATTAGAGAAAGAACTGAGAAAAGGAAAAAGGAGAGCTGCGAGGGAGAAGAAAAAAGGGTTTCGGGGGGAAAGAGGAAGGAGAGAAAGGAAGGATCTGGGGGGAAGAACAAAAACTTCAGATAAAAGACAGAAAGGAAAGAGAAAGAGTAGGAGAGAGGAGAAAAGAAGGATGATCGAGTAGGAAAAAAGAGAAAATCTGCTGCAAAAATTCATCACCAGGCTGACGAACCAGCTTGGTTTCATGGCAAATTCTGAAAAAACTCTTAGCTTTTTGAGTGAACACTTGATTTCTGCACTATCTTGGCAAGGAATATTAGAACTTTCATTCAGGGATCTCCCCAAAACAACCTCTCTGGGCCTCTCAAATCGGGACCCAAAATAGCGTCTGCATCAGCACTGAAATCTTCTGCAACACAGTTCTTGAGTTGCATTTTCCAGAACCGCTTGGATTCTCAGAGCATTTTACATTCGTTTAACAGCTTTGGTGCTCTCAGGTAATCATGAACTCTTGGTTTAATACAATTTTCATAGAGTTTTGGGTTCCCTATGCATGATGTTCTTCCTTTTCTAAGTTTCTGTGGTTGCCAATGTTTGATGACGATGACTGTGGTTAAGCTTGGTAATGTTGTTGTGCTGTTGATAAGCTTGGTGGCGGTCCCTTTGTTCATTTAATGTGAATATGAACTAAGAATTCAATCGAGAAGCCATGAACAGATAGTGTTTCCCACATATGTAATTTGATGAACTAAAGGTCGCGTCTTTGGTCCTTGTTTGTGTGTGTAATTTGGGTCTGAGAATTCTTAGGAGTGCAAAGTACAAGATTCGAGTTTGATTGTTGTCTTGGCTTGAAAGTATGGTGCTTGTTTGATTTTGACATGAAAACCCAGAAACTTGAAACCAATGAACGAACCTGGGGTCTTGCAAGTTTCTCCTCAACTCATATTTTTCCTTTTGTGTGTTTAGTATTACATCTTGGTGAGGGGTTTAGGGACTTTGACAAGTACTTGAGATTGGATTTTTGTTAAGATTGCTGCATGAGATTCCCAAGCTTATTTCGAATGAACCCAGAACCAGCGAAGAAGAAGAATAGCTTTCTGTGAAGAAGATGCATGAAAAGTTTCATAAATTGCACTGTAACCCCTCAAGTTTGCCTACTATGGCCCAGAAAATTGGAAAGTAAAATCAATTTTGTCCTTTCAACATGATATCTTTCTTTGGCATATCTTAATGTGATTTTTGGACAGATTATTCATGAGTCTTGGGGATGAAATTTGAAAGTTTAACAATTTTTGATAGATTCATAGTTTTTTATTTGGATTTTTGAAAAATGATTTAGGTTTGGGAAATATTTTTTGTTTGGGGTTTGGTGAGAGGGTTTTGATTTATTTTTGTGAATTTTAGCATTTGGCTTTGATAGGATTCATCTTAATCCCTTAATTTTATTTTATTTTAATTTAGACCCTAACATTTGAAATAATAATGATTTGACCCCTTAAATTTGTTTAATTGTTTCAATTAGGTCCTTGCTTGTTTTGATTTCTTGAATATGGGTTGTTTACTTTCATTTAAATGTTTTAATTGTTCAATTTCATGTTTATTTTCATCTCTTATGATTATTTGTTAATTAAAGTGGTACCTTAATCATTTTTTTCGTGTTGGAAGGTAGAAAGAGAGTAATTCCATTTCATTAGGTCACCGATTCAAGGGAGGTATACCCTACTCCTTTATTTTGATTTTATTTGACCCTATGTGCCCCTATGTGATTTTATGTGTATAATTGCATGCTTTTTGAATGCTTTTATTTTATTTCATTTATTCATTTAGTCACTTTATTTGTTTTAATTTTGTATATTTATTTTAATTTAATTTTGGTTATTTTTAAGGCATTTAAATGCCAAATTGTAATAGTCAGGTTATTATTTTATTTCATTTCATTCTTTCCCCTTTTTAGATTGTAGTTAGGACCCCCCCCCCGAATGTAATAGGTCGGTCTTTATTCGCTTTTATTTTATGTGTGTGTTTGCATGCATGTGTGCCTATGTGTTTACTTGTCTTTTTAGGGTTGTTACATCTAGATATTATGTTTATGTGTTATGTGCTATATGTGATTTATGTGTTTATTTGCTTTATTATGTTTTATATGATTTATTTAATTGTAATAAATGCATGACGTCACCACGCTAGTCCAACTCTAGTAATGACCCCTTTTTCCAATTCCACACTAGTCCAACGCTAGTTGTGGCCCTCCTTTCTAATTTCTCACTAATCCAACGCTAGTGAGAACTTATAGACATGGGCTAATCCAACGCTAAACTCTTAGGGACCATCCACGCTCTAGATCATACTTGCGTGACAATCACAACATTTCATGCATATTTTTCTACTTTTTAGGATTTTTTTTATTTTGCATGGCATTCCCCCCTATATGTATATTTCTTATCCCATATTTCTCCTATATGTATATTCCTTACCCCTATGTGTGGAACTGACATTTAGGATTTGCATTTCATTTAAGAATTAGAACTAAGTTAGTACATTTTGCTTGATTAGATTAGGGAAATTAACCCCCTTAAATATGGGATATGAACGAGTGTGACTTTTTAGCCTTAACAACGCTCGTATTCCCTTTATAAAAGGAAAAATTAAAATCACAAATTTTAGCCCCCCGCACCCATTATGATGCATTCCTTTAGGTCATTATATTTGTATAATTATTATTTTCTTTTCTTTTCTTCGAGTCTCATTTTTTGCATAATCGTGATCTCTTCAAGTAATCACTTTTGGGCGTCGTAATTAATGCGATTTGCACCAATTAAAATTCGAAGAGACATATTGACCCTTCCGATAACCATTAGGTCTAGGTTTGCATTCATATAATGACATCCAAATGTGATAAATTTTTAGGTTAAAAATAAGAAAATTTTGACTAAATCATGCAACTAGCCTTGGTTAGGTTGAAAGGGTGTTTTGGATTTTATCATTGCCTTCCCTTTCTTCAAATGTGACTCCCGACCCCTTTTCTCTTGATTTTCACAGACTTGGAGTCGTTTAAAAGGGGTTTTTTCTATTTTTTTCTCTTTAAATTTTATTTTAGGTGACTTGGTATATCTTAACTCAATACCAAGTGGTGACTCCTATTTTTCATTAAAAACCTTTAAACTATTATCTTTGGGTTAAAATCGTCGTACTTTTTAAGTCCCATTTAGGCCCATTTTTTCTTTATTTATTTTCTAAAAAATCAAAACTCATTTTCAATCAAAATTAATCCATTTTATAAACCCGTGATTTTATTTTTCATTTAAAAATAGGGCGCGACACCAATTTTCTGCCATTCCTTGCCTTAGAAATAACAAACAAACAACAAAGGAAAGTGAGAGAGAGAGGGCCGAGAGAGTGAGGAAGGAAAAGAGGGAAAAAGTTTCAACCAATCTAGCTTCAATCATGCTTGGATTTTGAGGGAAAAGGAATGAGATAACTTGGGATTTTCATCCATCTTGACTTAAGTTTGGAAAGAAGAAGATTTGGTGGGTTGAAGTTCACCTTGGTTGGAAAGCAAGAGAGGTAAAATGCTAGATTAACCTTATTTCTTCACCTTATGTTGAAAATAAGTTGATTGCTGGAATAAAAACATGATTTGGTGGTGAATCTTGGTGGTTTCTTAAGTTGATAATTCTGGTACTTCATATTTGAGTTAGGGTTTGGATATATGTATATATGTATATATATATATATATATATATATATGATTGTGGTGGTATCTTGTTGAGATTTTGGCTTTACATATATCTAATGTTATGTTAGAGATGAAATTTTATGGATTTGCTAGGTATGGTTGGTTAGATTTGGTAAATTAGTTGGTGAAATGTTCAAAAAATTGGAAGAAAAATTCTGCTTGATGGCCGAACTTAAGGGCTGAAATTCAGCTTTGCTTAAGAACTGAAATTCAACTTTGAATTCTACATTTTCATGATGATTTTAATCTTAATTTTGCTCAAGAAACTCTATAAGACTTTAGGCTATAAGCATGTATTGGAATTGAACTAAAATCTTAAGTTTTTAAGTGGTAAAAACACCATTTCTTTTACTATTTTCATGGTTGGAAAATTTGTTCAAAACTGTCCAAAAGAGAGAGTGACCTTGTATAGCTTTGTTCTTGATTTTGTGTGATAAACTTGTCACGTTAACGCCATAAATCATGATTAGACATTAATCCTAGTATGAGTAGTGCATTGGAGTGGAAAATGAAAGGATTTAAAAGGTGAAAACCTCACTCTTACATGTTTCACGTTTCAAGTAATAAATTTCCAGCCTAGGAGAAAATTGATTTGGGTAATTTTAAACTCATTTTGGTGGATGGAAATGAGAAAATGTTTGCACTATCATTTGCTTAAATCTTTGACCTAAAGTATACATGGAAGTTTTCCTTGAATTGATTTAGAAATCATGTGATCTGAGTGAGATTTCTTAGTTGGAACTTGGACGTAATTTCGTTTAAACCTTGTGGCTTGGAGTAGTAGATCCTAATGCACTCCATATACTTGATTCTAGGACTTGGAAGTGAAGCCGAAGTTGCGCCCGAAGCGAGCACTTAAGTTTTGTTGTCGTGATGAGTGTTCCAACTGCATGTTCCATGTTACTTGTTGCAAGAAATTGCTAAGCACTTGATTGTCATTTCTTAGGCGAGTATGTACTTTATTGCACTTGGCCTAACTCAACTAAACTTTTGATATCTCATTCATGCATGTACAAGTAATTTGATTGACATGTAACCTGTATCTTGATTTGAAATACTTGAAACGCTTGAAAATGTGACAAGCTAAGCTTACTTGTGACTTGATCATGGTTAGGTGAGTGTGTCCTTATTCGCACTCGACCTCCTTAAACTTGAGACACTTGATCTTGCGTGCGAACTTGCATGTACATGTGTATGATTGTAAACCGGTTAGATATCTTCTTACAGCGGTTGAACTGGGCTCTTGGACGCTTTTCTAAGACGTCGGATAAGTGGAAACTTGGGTTACTCATGCATATACATGAATGTAGGTCAGTAATGTGAAGCCCGAAAGAAAAAAAAAAGGAATTTCTGGTGAATAGTGAGAATCCGGCCGAAAATCCGGCCAGTTCTTGGCTGGATTCTTGGCCGGATTGGTAGGGGTTTTGGAAAAAAATTTGATTTCGCCACTGCCACGAATCCAGCTAGCAATCCGGCCAGATCTTGGCCGGATTGTGACGTGGCACCTCAGCAGCCAGGTTTGACCGGCTGTTTTCCAACGTTCTTATCTTGCTTTTGGCTGATATTTCTCTCATTTCTTTCCTTGGTTTGGCCGAACCTTTTGAGAGGGAGAACAAGAGAGGAAAATTTCATTTTCTACTTCAATTCCTTGTCCAAAACTTGAGATTTCACCGTTAGTTTTGCAATCTACTCCGATTATCTTCACATCTAAGGTGATAGCAAGCTAAGGGTGGAGTGTTTTGAGAAGAAAGGGCTTTGCTTTGCTTGATTTCAAGGTGTTGGAAGGTATAACTCTTAGAAGCTCCTTTCTATCCTTTAATCTTATGATTAAGTTGTTGGATAAGTTGATCTTGATTAATTGTATGGAGGTTCTTGTGATTTGGAAGTTGGGATGATGATATTCACTAATTTTTAGACTTTATCTAAGTATTTCATGTTTGATTTTGGCATGTATGTGATTAGTAGAAGATATTCTAGTGTTAAAGTGGAAATTTCTAACCGTTAATCGATATTAGTGATGGTTATATGCAAAGATTAGTTTAGAAGAGTAATTTCAGTTTTTACCTTGTTTCTGGACTCAACTTGGACTGCAAAATTATCCATGTTTTAGACCGAACCAACTGTTGGACAAAACATGAAAGTTGTAGAGATTTGAGTTAGCTATCTACCTGCAAAATTTCAGATCGATTGGAATACTGTAACATGTGAAATGATCGAAATAACCTTGACTGCCCATAAACCCTGCTTCATGGACAGTTTCCATTTTCTCTCTAAGATATCGATTTTTGTTCATGAAATGTATAATTTGGCTTTGGAGGTCTTCATAAGAAATTTTGGTATATGTCTTAGCTTCGTAACGCCATAAGATTCGTTTCAATCGGATAAGTGTAGCTTCAATTGTGAGTAAAATGCCAAAAGATGATAGGAACTTGATGCTTTTAGAATTCCTTTTGCTTGACATGATATTTGTGATCTAGGGTTCGGACTTGAGCAAAGCAATGATTTATGATGGATGAGGTTCATGATCTGTGGTTAATGAGTGATTCCACCACTATTTCCAAAGTTATGTTTCGAACTAATTCTTGCATTGGTTACTCGATTGCATATCATTTGTGTTTGTGTGTGTGCCATGCCATGATTTAGTTCCAATGAGTTCTTGGGAAGTCTTGTACTTAGACCCAACGTCTCCTCCATTGTTTATTTGGAGCACCGATGGCTCCCTTGTACTGTTTAACTTACTGGATCTGTTGAGCATTGGAGGTTTAAGTATGGTAATTTCACTGGCTCACAAGAGCAATAAACGTACATTTGATCATTGATTCATGATATCATTTAAATGTATTATTGTGAAACTGGTTTATTACTAATTTTACTGGACACTCGCTGAGTTTCTAACTCACCCCAAAATATTTTTCCCCCTCCACAGGGCTCGAGGCAAAGGAAGCGCGTGTAATGAGTTATTAGTATGACTGGACGAAATATCTCTTGTATAATTTGAATTCGAACTCGATCCACTTGTGGTATGTGTATTCGGGAAACTTTGGAAGATGTAATATTTGAGACTGATATTGTAATTGTAATTATTTGAGAACTGAGGACTTTTGTCTTATTCGGGGAATTGTACCACTATTTGAGATTTGTAATGTATGTACATACACGTTCTAAGTTTGAAAAATGTTATTTCGTTTATTATTGAGGTTGTACCCTATGTTATTGGATGTGAATGATGTAACTTAATTGAAGACTGTAGAGAGTGAGTGAGTGAGTCCTGACGAGAGTTGGACAGGCGGTCCGCCGAACTCTTTGGTTCGCCTTAGGGGGAGGTGGGGTTGTCACAGGTAACGGCTAAACTGAGCCCTCGTTAGACCCCCTTACTTGAGACCAGCCTTAGAGCGGTCGGATAAGTTGGGCAACCTTGGGTAAAGGATGAAGTTCCTAACCTATTTACTCGTGACTTGAATTCATGACTTGAACTCGTGACATGCTTGAATACGGAGCATTAGATAACAGCTAACGTCTCCAATCATTACTTGAATGAGCGTTTGATGAAAGCCAACGACTCCACTCTTGAATACTTGAATACCTGGGGCTTTAAGCTCAGATCTTGAATACTTGAATAGTTGGGGCTATATGCCCAACCCAGGGCTAGTTGGTTGAATCGAGCTGGCAAGGGTTTAGTCGAGGAGATTGACGAATCCTCAGTACTTGACTGGCGTTCGAGCCTGATATGGGGATGATCGATCGATGAAAATTGATGTTTAGTGGTGATCTACGAACATTATAATTTCATGGCTGATGAAGAGTCAACGGACCCTGGACAAGCTGTCATGGAACCTGCTCCTAAGAGCAGCCTATATCTTTTGTGATGAACGTGTTCTTTACTGTACACTATTGCATGATCTATCTGGTTACATGCTTTACTATGCATTATGTCCTGCTCTATTTGGGTTTGACTTAAAGGTATCATGCCTGCTAGTTTACTTGCCTATTTTCTTGGAACCTCACTAGGTTTCTACCTCATTCTATGGAATTTGTTTTCCTTATAGGTGTGAGAACGTAAGAGTAGGAATGGGAGAAGACATAGACTTTGTCTAAGTTTTGTTAGTTGCTCGCATAGGCACTCCTTAACTCTCTAGCTGGCTTGTTTGGTTTTATTTTATAAGTGTAACTCCTTGACTGTATTTAGAGATTGTATAGGCATTTAATACCTATGGTTATATATATTTAAGGTTGTAATTGTTAATGCTCTTATTATTGAGGTTATTATTTCGTAAATTTTGTGATGTGTGAGTGAGTTCTAGCGAGAGTTGGGTAAGCGGTCTGTCAAACCCTTGGGTACGCCCCAGGGGAAGGTGGGGTCGTCACAATTGGAGCAAGCAACTTAGAAGTTTTCTTACTTTTTTTCTTATCTTTGTAACAACTCTTTGAATTCGTGGTTATAATTTCCAAATCATGTTCAACTAAATTGTTTTTCGGGTTAGGGTTTCTATGAAGGAATTTGATTCATTTTTTTAGTTTAATTTCTTGCATTTTGCCTTGATTTATCTATCTTGATTTAATTACATATTTGTGATTGGCCACCATAGACATGCTCTCAGGGTTTCTATTGAACTGAGAAGGGATATACAACCATGTACTAGATAGATAAACATACTTAATCTAATCATGAGAATAGGTAGGATTTGTATGATGCACTTATATCACCAAGGTTCTTAAAGGGTTTAATTGAACACTTACGATCTCAAGAGAGACGTAGGATTTAATTAGGTACACTTTAGATGTATCAAGAGATAATCTAAAATACTCCCTCCGTCCCATTGAAGTTGTCATACTTTCCTTTTTTATCTGTCCCAAAATAATTGTCACATACCCAAAATAGAAAGCCTGTTTACATCCAATTTCAACATTTACCCTCTTAAAATATGGGTCCTACAACTTTAACTCAAAAGTCAATGTAAAAAGGAAGCACCACAATTTGGTGCGTGAAAGACACCCCCAAATGTGTGCCATGTGTTTGTTGATACGTGCTTTTTGATCATGAATTTTTGAGCTAAACAAAATAGATATGCCCCACACCAATAAATTTCCAGTATAACTTTCTTTGTATGCATTACACGTTGGAGGGCAAAGGTGGAAAGTGAAACAAAAGTTGCAAGATTCAGTGCACTGTTAATAAAAATCACAACTTCTCAAGTGCGACAAACTTATCGGGACGGAGGGAGTATAATTGTGTGATGCATTCATGGCTTATTGAGAAATTAACTAGATAATTGATTGAAATTCTGAATTAAAACCTGAAACTCTAGGCTCATGTCTATTGTTTTCTCACTGTTACTTTTTTTGAATTGATTATTATTTATTCTTTGGTTAGAAAATACCACTCGTTGAATTTAAATTTTGTTATTTTAGAATAATTAAAGTAGATAATTAACTCATCCCTACGGATTCGACCCCTGAAATGTTCCGAGTGATTTTATTACTATGATCAACCCTGTGCGCTTGCAAAAATTCATCGACCAATAGTGCTAGCCAATATGGTGCCTTCGTCTTCTTAAAAGTCATTTCACAGGATCAAGAGTATGAGTTTTTTTTCCTAAGAATGACACAATAGGATTGAGTATCATGAAACATGACAAGTGTGGGGTATGCATATAACAATTAAACTTATTTCACAATCAAGTTTTACATTTATAAATTTCTAAATACTCCACACACGATTTTCTGCATGTATACAGGTCAAGATTGAGTATAGGCCATTAAAGGTCGAATCCATAGGAAAGATTGTCAATTGCCGATGTTTTTCTAAGTCTTTTATTATTTAGACTATCATAAGTACAAGAAAGTAAATCTATATTATAAATATGAGATAAAGTAATACAAATAACAATAAAAACTGCTAGAGGTATGGATTCCTTACTACTCTTGCAAATGAAATTACCGGTTAAGTGAATGCTATTATCTTGACTAGTTATGACATAATTTCCTAATGTATGTGAAATCTACTCTTGTAGTGAATCAACTATACTTGTAGTTAAACCATACCTACTCTCGTGATTATGAAATTAACTACAAGCTCATTTCTTCTATGAAATTACATGAAACAAGTTACTAAAACCAGAAAGGTGCTTTTATGGGGTTTGGTTAGGACTCACGAACAAAAATTAGTGTTTACATACTATAAAGAGTTTAGGGAGTGCGATGTCATTTTGGCAAAAGCTTGTTTGTTGCTGCATGGCCTACTTGTATGTAAGGAGAGAAGGGTTTGGCCCTTGCAGGTTGAGGTGGATTCCCTGGTGCTTACTAGTTTGCTCTTGTCACAGAAATTAGCCAAATGACCGTTTTGTGTGGTATTAAGGAAAATCAGGAGGTTATTGTCGTATTTTTCGATCTCGTGGTGCATATTTTTCGTGAGGCTAATTTAGCTGCCGATAAATTAGCTTCTCTCTGTTTACATTCAGATAAAGTTTTTGAGGATATTTCCAATCTCCCTTCGGCTGTTAGAGGTACGATGGCTTTAGATGCTAGAGGTGTTCCTTTTGTAAGGACGCTAATAGACAAAGTTTGAACGTATGTTATTGAGACTAGGATTGGACCCTTGAAATCATTGTACTTGTTTTATTGCTTAATAAAGTAGGGGTTGGCATCCCTACCCTGTGAACGGGGTTTAGCTGGATAAAAAAAAAAGGAGTAGAGGTTGGCCCTTATTAGATACTTTGGTCTAGTTATTAGTAGTTGCTTTAGAGTATTTGCTATTGTTATTTCAAGTAGAGGTTGGCCAAACTGAAATCCTCATAAGTCATTTTGCATCTATTGGAATTGGAAAAAAAACAAAGGTGCATCTCTACTCTCGTGAGTATACTCCCTAGATTTATCACTTTTTTGAATTAATGTTAAATTCCAATTTTCATTACAAACTTAACACCTTAAAATTATCACAATTAATGGCCGGTTAATCATGATTAAAAAAGCAAAAGTGCTAAATAACTTGCTCAAATTAATATTATCAAATAACCAAGTAAACGTTACTAATAAAATATAGAAAGTTCATTCATAATTCTAGGCATAAACTTTAGCAAAATATGAAAACAAAATCCAAACACGTACTATAGCTAAACATGAACTTAAATGCAAAAGAAAAAGTGGGTATATTATTGTACAACTTGTAATAATTTTTATGCTTAAAATTATTCAGTGTCTTTTATATTGATGAAAAGTAAGCATACTTCTATATATGTAATACAAAGAATGAATTTGATCATGTAAATACAAATGAGTGAGTTCCATTGCTTCATGAACTTTAGACTATATCATGATGACGAATGAGGGCTGTGTTACCAAAGTAAGATCTGCATATTGAAGAATAGGAAGATAGAAATACATAAACTAATATAAACTAATATTAATGTAGTTAAATAGTGTGTAAAAGAAAAACTAAAAAGGAACTACAATTTTTCTTTTGCTGTAGCTCTCATTCTTATAGCCAAGATAACTTATGGCTCTGTTGTTGATGTGATTTGAATTCCTTCAATAATCTGGAATTCATTGTGTAAAGTGAATAATAATGGTTATTTTCCTAAATAAGAAATTAGTGGGATGGTTAGCAAATAGAGATTATATTAGTATATTCACCCTTCTTATTTTTCTATTTTTTAAGCAATATTGAATGCCTCTTACTCTTGATTAACAATTATTTAATCTCTTGATTGAAGTCTTTGTTGCTCCACTTGAATTTCTCTTGTTGAAAGAGTGCCGATTACTATACCCATTATATCTAGAATAACAAGACAATGATTTTAAGTTTCTTGATATAGTATGAGTATAGGGAGAATATGAAGGTATAAAAATTGAGTTTATGGATTAAATACTCATGTATCTACTAGTATCCACATGGTTTTGGGTAGTAGTATATTTGTCTAAGGAAAGTAAGGTGGAATCTTTATATTTTCAAATTCCGGGATTTCTTGGATGCAAGTTGTAGGAGTGAGAATCCAGTAAAATAGATAATCTCCTGCTAAAGATGCTTGTTGATTTAGGCAAATTGAGGCATTTTGAAATGGCATAATTTTTAAATGGAAGCAAGAGGTGGTCAACAAGTGGAATGTTATCATCACTAATAATTGATTGCATTTGATTCCCTATAAATGTGTAATAATAGGAAAGATTATGGAGAAATAAAGATATGTATATAAGAAATGATCAAATAAACTGATTTTACTTAGTTCTATATATGTACCTGTGGATTTGAAAGCAAAAAACGTCGATATCTTCTGGCATTTAGTGATCTATTTGAGGTGAGGATGTGTGTTGATTCAATCACCTGGACTATTGCTATCCAGTTGATGCAAGAAGAATTGATATCAGTGAAATCAAAAGTTCTCAGTGTCATTGATATCTGGTAAGATAAAATAGTTTACATAGAAATATTGTTAAATATCAATTATGGGGTTAAAAAGAATACTACCTTTATTTACAAGATTCAACCTTAAAATTTTTTGATTTGAGTAAAGATCTTTCTCGTGAAGTTTTAATATAGAATACAAACTAAATTGAGTTTGTAGACAAATATGAGGAAACTAAAACCATTACTAATAGTAATTTTATCCTTCTTTTGAGTCTAAATTAAAACCAAGTAGTATCTCAATTTGACAAAATATATATAAAACAGTACTAAACCTAAGAGGTAAACCAAAAGGAGGATAAATACTAAAATAAGGTAAGTTAACTAATACATTAAAAGTCAAAAACTTGGTAACAAAAATCTAGTGAAGGTTCAATTATGGAGATTGCATAAAAACGGCAAAATTTCATACATATGAGACAAAGTCAGTAAAAAAAACAAAATGTAGAATGCTAAGTTATAAATTTTTGAGTTTCTCAAAATTATGAAGAGAATTCTTCAAATAGTTATTTTATAGGTAGTATTGAAAAATGATACATAACAAATATAAAAAGGATTTTTAAATAGAATAATCATTATAATGTAGAAAAAAAACTGAACTCCAAAAATGAAAAATTTTAGTGTATTTCATTTTTTTATGTCATGAGTATTCTGCATGTTTTTTTCCAATTTGATGGTACCCTTTGTACACATTAAGAAAAACAAACACTTCGAACCCTAATGTCGAGTCCACTAGGCTATCAATTCTAGGTAGAGGATAGAAGTCTTTATGACTTACTTTGTTGAGATCTATGAAGTGAACGTGCATCTTCAAGATGGCATCTAACTTTTTCACCAATACTATGCTAGCGAACCAGGTTGGATATAGTACTTCTTTGATGATATCTGCATCAAGAAGCTTATCGACCCCCTGTTGATGACCTCTCCCTCAGGTCCAAAATCTCTTTTCTTTTGTTTGATTGGTTTGAGATTTTTATCCACATTGAGCTTGCGAATCATTATTTTCTCTCAAAATTCTTTTTATATCCTTTGCAGTCCAAGAACATACATCTCTATACTTAATCAAAAGTTGATATAAATAGTTTTTAACTCATCAAGTAGGCTATTGCCTAGTCTCACTGTTTTGTTTGGTTTTTTGGCCACAAGACTTTTTCCTTGACCTCCTTCTCGAAGCTCAGCTTCTTAAAGTCCATTTCTTGAGACTCAAGCTTTTCAACTACTAATATATCTATCGTAGCTGCTATTTTTCCTTTCAAATTAGCAAAATAAAATTGTCAAACTATTATCATGTTTCTATTTACCACTGCAGTTTCGACAGAAATTGGGAACTTCAAGCATAGATGGCATGTTGGGATCATAGCTCATACTGCATTTATGGTCAATCTTTCCATAATAGCATTGTAGGCTGAAGGTATGTTCACCAACACAAACGTTATGGGTACTATCAAACTTCTAAGGGCCTACCCCATTGTACCTTGCATGGATATGGCTTTCTTTTGCTTGAACTGATTCTCTATTAAACCCAATCAATAGAGTTCATACTTGGATGAGCTAACTTGCTTGGACATAGTTCCTAAAATGCCTTTGAAAAGAGTATATCTACCAAGCTTTCACAATCAATGAGTACTTTGTTTACTCTATAATTGTTGGTGAGCATGTGAATGACTAAGGCTTCATGGCGTTTTAGTAGCATTGGGATGGGATCTTTGGGGTTTGAAAATGATCTCCTCACACATCGTAAGCCTCATCTACTCTCCAAGCTCTCGGCCTGCCTAACTGCAAAGAGATGCACTTAGAGCCAAAGCACTGTCTCCATCAGTAGGAACTTCTGCAGTTGTGGGCAATGATCTTGTAGAATGGTGGGCAAGCCCCAAGAGATTTTTTTTATTATACTTGCCAAGTTAGCCACATCATCTATCTGTTGGACTTGGTTATCAAGTCCATATTGTCCTTCACAACTGGTGTGGTATCCTACTTGATCAAGTCGATATCATCCACAACCTACACGATAATCTCTTTGGTAGCTTGCATCCCTAGCTTGTTGTACAAATTGCTTCAAATTTCCCTATTTGATTTGAAATTTAATCTCCCTCTTGAGATCGTTGCAATCATTAGTAAGATAGGTCATATCCCTATAAAAAGCACAATATAAGCTCTTATTGAACTTTTCTATAGGTCCTATTATATGATTAGGTTTTCTGAGAATTCCTTCATTCTCGATGCTAAGATCTGCAACCTGCTAGTTGTGAGAAAGGTAAGATCATTGTCCTGCAACTTTTTTCCCTTCCCCAGTCAGTCAAATCCAAACTTTTTCCTACCATTGGTATCACTTTTCCCCTTTTGTGATTGGTCTTTCTTTCACTTGTCATCATGTGCTCTTTCCAAATCTCTCGTTGACCTATTAGCTTCCTCAATCTTTGCATGGTCATGAACTCAATGGAGCATTTCTTGCACGATAAGGGTAGGTCACCTAGCAAACTTGGTGTAAAGCTCTCTCGACTGCAATCCATGATGCATAAATAAAGCCATTATTTTTTTCGCCTCTGCCCATGACCTCGATTCTTTCATATTTGAACTTTTGGATATGCAAGAAAAGGCCCCCCAAGTCTTTGTTTGACATTCATGGGTTGCTCTGAGTTCTTGACGAAAGGCATGCGGGAGATGAATGCACTTATGAACTTAGTGGCCAATTGCTTGAAAACTTTTATAGAGTGTGCGAAGAGATCGTGATACCACAACCTTGCATTCCCCATCAACGTAGTTAGAAATGCCTTGCATGGCATCTGAGGAATTCTACAATTGCATGCAAGTTACAAATGGACTCATATGCTTATTAGGATCAATAATCATACATCTCAAGGTGGGGTAATGTAAGCCCCAGAGGAAGTGGATACTTTTGGATCTCTTTAGTGAATGAATTTTTGTTGAGATAATACAAGCTTCCTGAGCTTCCCAAGACCTGATCATCCTCATCTTCAATGATTGGTACCACTTTCCTCAAGCGACAAATCCACTATATGATGATATGGTCTCATATCGCTTCAATGATCTATTTTCTGGGCTAGATTCTTCATCTGAGCTGTCATCTGGATGTAGGGGAGAATACATTGGTTTTTTGTCATCCCTCGTGTCCTTCTTGGGCATTTGTTACTACTATTGTTCCTATCGTTGTACCAGTTGCTAGATGAGATGAAAATTCTAGGCAAAAAATTAACTCATTTCTACCGACGATGGAAGTTGATGACTTTCTTCTTGTATTTTTATCTCCAACTGAGTCTACATGAAGTTGTCTACTCCTTTATCCTTATTTCTGGTGGGAAGAGAACAAGCTGAGCCTTGGTGTCTTCTGGATTGCTTCATTTTCCACATTGCAAATTATTAGTTAAAGTTAACTAGAGAAATTCAACTGGGAAAGAATGTTTGTGGTTTCCTATAGATAGTGCCAATTTTAGATGTTGAGAAGTGGGAGAAAATGGAAGTCACGATTCCAAAAGAAAGGCGTCTTGAAGATCACTTATTTGCTTTGCTGATTTCTAAATCTATAAAGCAAATGACAAGGCTAATTCCCTGTAACAAGCATTGATGCTTAAATGAGTATAGAGTGTTGAAAATAATTAAAGATGGAATAGTAAAGATGGAGAGACTAAAAATTGTCACCAGCCCCCGCTTTATTGCTTGATCTTGCCTTTATACTAGCTGCCTGATAGGTAAGTTAGGTAGATCCATTGTTAGTGAATAGTGTCTCATGCAGACACAAGACCTCGAACTCGAGGTCATTTGCTGAGGTGTCACATTTAGCCTTCCTCAACAGCTATATCCCCTCTTGACAAGTGTCATAACTTTTTAACGAAAATTGACAAGTAAACCCCAGTCAACCCCAAGAACTATTTTAAGGACACTTGTCCTTCCCTTCTTCAATATCCATTCTAGTTTATCCTACAGCTAGGAACTGTCTAATTGAGATATGAACTACACTCTTGTGAAAAGTTTTGGTGAATAGAATAACTGTACTCTAGATTTTTAAGAACCATCTAAGTAGTCTGATACCTTGTTCTTTGATTTAGTTAAAGTAGGAAAAGATTGAGTTCTATGATGAAAAGTGACTATTTAGCTAGAAATAGCCTATTCTAGTAATTTGGAATTTCTAAATAGAAATCAAACATAGTTTTATTCAAGTAACTTCACATACCTAATGTACTTGTAAAAATCAATATTCTTAAAATCCTACTTTCCAATCAATATTCGCCTAACATTTGATTGCAATCATACATTCATATGAATAGAGGATAGGATCCTTGCCATATGCAGCAATTTAAACATTTGTTCCAAGTAAGGTCATGAGGAAATCTTGATAATCCCCTGAAGTGTCACCAATAACTGCACTATCAAGATTGGTTTTGTTGGTGTTGAAATATTCTCCCTTAACTTTCATCATATCTATCTCTGCTCGAGTTACTATCACCCTGGTCAGAGAATCCTCATCAGTCCCAAGCCCAACAATGGAAGCTCTAATCACCTGAAATTTTCAAATCAAAATATGGGATTGCAAATAGAAAATAGAAAAATAACAATAGAAAAATCATATAGATTATCAAGTAGTCAGTAGTATCATTTATTTTTTATAGTTCCACAAAAATTTTTTACTAATTTATAAATGGGTTAAATGCACTAAACCCCAACTAAACTTTATCCTTAATTGCATTTTAGCTCTCTCAACTCAATAAATAGGCATTTTGCCCCCTATTTTATATTTTAGGACAAAAGTACCTCTTCCATATTAATTATTATTTTATTTATTTTTTCTTTTTCGCCCTTTTCTAATTTTCCTTTTCATGTTTTTAAGATTTTTCTCCTTCTCTTATGTGATCAACTAGTTTTTCTATTTGCTACTATTATCCATATATTAATTTTAATCTTCTTAAACTTATCTTTTATTTATTTCTATCCTTTTTAGTTTTTTGTTATTGAAAATAATAATTATCATAAAGTCTATGCTATAACAAAATATATATTATCTATACGCATAAATTATTTCATATATTATTTAAATTAGCATATTTAGAGCTTAAAATAAATTAATTTTTAATAACACTAGCAACAAATTCAAATTGTAATAACATAGTGGTCAATCAACTATGCACTTATGTTAATATTTTTTGAAATAGTAAAATTGCTAAAATATACACTTTTTGATTATGATAGACATATATTAATTTTTTATGCTATTTAATTTGTCTTGAATTTTCTAATAGTGTAATTAAATAAAAAAAGAATAAAATTAAAAGTAAAAGATAATTACAATATTATAATAAACATACAAATTAGTAATACTGGTAGGTAAGTGAAATAAAATAGTGACATAAGAGAAGTGAAAAAATAAAAGAAAATAGTAAACGAAAAAATAAAAGAAAGTAATGGAAAAGGAAAAATAAGGGAATGAATAAACAAAAAAGAAATAAAATAAAATATTAAGGGCACTTTTGTCTTAAAATATTAAATAGGGGGACAAAGTGCTTATTTAATAAGTTCAGGGGGTAAAGTGCAACTAAGGATAAAGTTTAGGAGGGTTTAGTACATTAGGATGTGAGAATGAAGCACACAGTACCAGTTAAATTGCCTACAATCTACATTGCCAAGCAGGACTAACTTGTCCAATTTAGTCATCAATCGAATGACACTGGCTTATGGGTTGAATATTTCCAAGAGCAAATTACCTTAAGAGGGACGGAGTGTAAAAATGAAACTCCACAAACTCAACATTCTACCGAGTCTTATAATCTGTCTAGTAGGGAACTAAGTGGAATTGTATCAGAAACAATGCTGCCAGCTCATTTGAGTTTTGTGTTACCTCTGCAAAGTGTTTTTCAGGGGAGTCTATGCACCAAATGGCCACCTTCAAAATGGATTCCAAATTGCCTTTGCCACAATTCAAAATGTCCTGACAGAGTGTTCTGGAAAGTTAGGAAGCAAAATACTAGGAGGTGTTTGTCAAATAATTAGCTTCTTTTAGTCAGAACTGAACCTCATCTATGGAATTTCCATAGTTTTTCTTGTAATGCAGGAAAGTTTCCTTCAGCTGGAAAACATTTCTGGTGCTAAGGATGGACAGAAAATCATCGTGATCTAATTTCTTCGTCTTGATAACTTCATATAGCTTGGCAGCTTCAGAATTGGCAATAGCAGAATCAACTACATTCTTGTCATATCTATAGGAACTGACTAAACTAACCAAAACCTGATGAAATGTGCATTTATTAGTTATAACTTCTGAAACACCATATTCCAGAATAACAAAATATTTCTGAGAGCTAGAAATGGATGAATATTGAGCTATCAAATTCTAGGCTGTAAGCATTCTGAAACGCATTACAAAGAGTCTTAAACTTGAGGAAAACCAATAAAAAATTAGTAGTATTCACCCTAAAAGCCAACTCTAAGAAAATGAAAGATTCAACTGGGAAAAAATCAGCAAAAATTTGCCAAAATGCATTCATGATGATCAGTTAAAAGGACAACATAATTATGTTTAGTTCCACGAATGTCTATATGAGGGCTTAAATTTACCTTTTGAAGAGGCATTGGAACATTTGATATGATGTCTTCTTCAAGTGAACTGTCGAATAGAATTGAATATGCTTGTCTTACAGCAATCAAATGGTGAGGAGATGATGCACAAGCTATCTCAACAATTACTTGCAGTTCATTGACACCTTTGCTCCTGGAATTCAAGGCTTCATTTGCCAGCCTTGCATCTCTTTCAGGAGGATCATAAATCCACAGGATAACAGCTTTCTGTCACTTGATATTATAATAATTAGTTAGATAGTTTCCATATCAGGCAAGTAAACTAAGTGTTGAGTTTCTTGAACTTAACTTGAACTAATCAGCACCTGACTTCCTACCGGAAATACCAACTAAATTAGCAATGTTTAGTACTAATTCATAAAAAGTGTATAAGAGTCTGAGTTATCCCTTTAGGTACTGAAAATCTTATTATCACCAGCAATTAAAAGGGAATTCTGAAAGTTACCCTGAAGTCACCAGACAATTCAGCATTTAGATCATCAATGAGGCACTTATTGTAAAGCTGCTGATAAGTTTCTCCGATTATCCTCCTCTGACTTGCATTTCTATGTCCCAACACCTTTATGACTGCCTTTTCGTCGGTTCCCAGGCCTAACCATGAATCCAGAATACATGAACAGCACAAAACTACATTCAAACATGTAGTAGTACCAGGAGGTGTTTGTACTACTATATGCAAAAGAGAAACGAAAAGAAAACAAAAGCCACAGAATTTAGATTAAGAAGAAACAGAACAAAAATGGAAAAGGAAGAGATTGAATAGACCTTGGAAGGCTTTTCTGAGTCTTTCACAGTCTTGTCTTGGAGAAGGAACAACACCTGGAAGTCTTAGTGTAGCCATGGACTTTTGCAGAAAAGCATAACCTTTTTGTTCTTTTTTGGTTTTGGGTTTTATCAGAATGGATAAAATCAGTTACAAAAAATGAGTAATAAATTTTGGTAGAGTTGAATGTTGGCGTTTAATCAATCAATATTCAGTTTCAAATTTTCAGTTCTGTTACTATTCCTTCATTTATTCTGTTCTGTTTATTCTTTACCGTTTCACCTCCTGAAACATGGCAGCAAAGGATGGGAGTTCCAGTCTTCTACTGTTGGACGTTTATACCCTCTCCTACTTTTCATTTCCTTGCAGGTCCTTTTTTTTGTAAAGAATAATTTTGGTTGTTAGAGTCAAAGTCTACAGCATAAAAAAATTTAACCAAAATCATAATTCTTAATAAACACATTTAACAATTGTAATGATCTCATATGCTAATAGAGCATGCTTAATCCAGATATTGAGGTAGATTTTCCTCAACCGTTTACTAATTTATTGTAAAAAGTTTACCAATTCAATTAAGTATTAGCACTTAGTTTTGCAGTAGTGAGGGTTCGAGGATGGTTTCTCAGTGATTGACATTTGACGGTAAAAAATTGCACTGGGCATTCTAGGGTTGAGAACTTGAGATATCCTCATCTAACTGAAAGTAGTTAAAATTTAAAAGAATTGATAAATCGCATGAGTAAAAAGGGCATGTATAGACAGTTATGTTATTGTCTAGATTTGTTGTTCTAGTATCAACGTAATATTTCATTTTTTTTTATTGTCTCATGCAATTAAACGTTCAAGCCCGATTTCGGGTCTAACTTAGGGCATTAAGATAGGACATATTCAAAGGCAAAACCAATTTTCTGACTACATTTGAAATATAAAATCAGCTTAATATTTAGTTATATTTATGCGTGTCAAGGCTTATCCCAAAACCAAAAAAAAAGATGTAGCAATTATTTGGCATACAGGTCATGTTTAAACAAATTTGTTGGTCTTAAAAAGAAAAAAAGAAAAATTGACATAGATGCAGCTACCATCTTATAAATAAAGGTTAAAGAACGCAGGAAAAAAAAAATATCAAAGTCTTTGGTTGCATTTTCATATTCCCATTACGTTTGATTATTACTCAATTATGTATAAATAGAATTCATTTTCTCAAACTAATAGTTTGTGATGGATGAATAAAATTAGTTAAGGGTAGATTAATTTTATTGGCAATTAGAATCAATATCTATTAGAAAAGAGTAAATGAAGGAAAAGGGAAGCAATATAATACTGCAGTACTTAGGATTTATAAGACGGATATTAAAAGAAAGAAATGCTTTCTGTCTGTTAAATGAACTCCAAACAGAGAGTTAATATGATTGTCTCATTAGGTAGAATTCCAGTTCCACGAAGTCCTTTTAGCTTAATTTGACTTGTTCAAAAGAATAAAGAGAGGGAAAGAAAATGACCAATGTTGACAAATATATCACTCCTATTTTCCTATCTTGTAATTCATGTGTAGCAAATCAAAGCAAGTTGCAGAGATAATCAATTTCATGAGCTGGATGTCATTCATATGGTTTGTTGGATGTCAATAATTGATGACATTATCCAAGGTCCCAAGTTGCCAGCTAAAGCATCTACAATGCGTAGTGTGAATGATAGAAAGAAACAGCAAAGGTGTCCTGCCATGTGATTCATGTTTAGCCATTGGGATAAGAAATTATGGTAAGTAAAACGAAAATTTACAAAATAAATGGATTGTACAAATTGGATAGCCATTGGCCTACTATATCAAATATTTTGGAATATGTAATTCTGTAACTAGCTTACAAAATTGTCATTTCTCTTTTTTTAATTTTTGTTCAATAAGGAGAGATGAAACATGAAAAACGAAACGACACTACAACTTAGGGTTTTCGAGCAATTGCCCACCTTCAACTCTACACATCTCAACAAGGCACGATACAAATTGGTAGCTAATAAGCTCTCTCTATTTTCTACTAGAATTAATTTCATCTTGTCCCTCCATAGCCATTCGCGTTTAATACTTGTTTAGGTGGATAAGAGTGCATTAGGAAACAGATGCGAATTAGGGTTGCTAAAGTCTTTCCATTCAAAAATAATATTGTAGAAATTAAATTAATTAATCTGAACGTTTAGCTGTAAATTGATACAATAAGGTGCTAAAGGTGTTAGAATTAATAGTTTCAAAACTAAAGTGCAAATCGATAATAGTTCACGGTGCATGTTTCAATTAATTCAAATTTTTATCACACCAGGTAATTTCTCTTTAGTGTACATATGAAAATTCAATTACCTAGATGTGTACACACGATGGACTAGTACATCAACGTGTTTCACCTTCTTCGGTAGTAATTATTGTAACGCTTTTCTTCCAAAAGAAAAAGACAATAAACGTGACACCGTAATTATGACGTGATTTGCCCTTTTGATACACAACGTCAATGAAAATAGAAAGAGAAAGGGAAATGACCTGGCCAAGAGGTCATTATTTTGTACAGGAAGTTTTCAATTTCAAGTTCTTTATATCTGTTAGAAGTATCAATTCCTATCCACATTTTGCATTGTGGTCATTATTTCTTTTGCAGATAAAATATCTTCGCATTCTGATTGTTACACTTGCTGTCCAATTAAAGTGTGTCAGGCCAAAAACAGTGAATTACTTCTGTTTGTTTCCGTATTATAACCTCCTCCTCATTGGTCGACTTGTTCCTCAATTTATAACATGTACGAGTCTATGACAGGATGTAAATTTTTCGGCGTCATGAAATGAATGGTATCCAAGCAACAATTTTAATATTAACAGTTATAAATATGAACAAGAATACATAAGTATGAACAGTCCGTTGGTCCACTCTTAGCAGCGAAACTTCTCCAAAACTGGAAACGTTAAAATTGAATAGAGGATTTGGAGCAAGTTACTTCGTAGCAGTAGTTAAACTTGCCTAATAAAAACAATCGCCCCATTTGTCAAGTGAGTTTTTTAGATGTGTGTCTAAAATTTTACTGTAATTTACTGTAGAAGTTGTAGAAAATTTTTTTGAAATGTGTAAATTTTTTAATATTTTGAAGTGTAAAATTTAAAAATTTTGAAAATTTTTTTGAGATTATTGTAATTAAAATTATTTAAAAACTTGTAACAGATAAACTTGACAAAAAATTTGCTTGCCAAACAAGGCGAATACTTAAACTCATATAGGTTGTTACAAAATGACCATGTAGAGCACCCTATGAATCACTGGAACCACTAAGATTGGTCTAATAGTCAGGAAAGGGTTCTTAAAATTCTTTTCGCTACCGAATTCAAGATTCAAATCTTGGACCAATTGGGAATAGGAAAAGTGTGGGGAGGAGGGATGAGGGTTTAAAAAAAAAAAAAAAAAGCGCCCTATGTGTTACGTATTTCATTTAATATTGCAATTGTAGAACTGGTCGTAACATCTAATTAAGAAAAGGATTTAGTCCTGGTTTCATTGTTAAAAACTCATAGAACAAATAACACGCCTAAAATTTCATGATTCTGAATAAGGGTGCTATATAAAAAGGTTTAGTCCATTTAAAAGAAATGGTTAAATTTTGTTCTTACAAACATTCAAATCTAACACCTTCAATCTTCTAGCTGAGTTGGCTGCACAAGTAGATGGTTAAATTAAAAGACTAAATCATAATGACAAACTAATATGAAAGAAGGTTGGTAGCTAGGGTCCTCCTTATTACAGTTTTCTGGAATTTGGATTGATTTATTTTATACAAGTCATTTGCGCATTGTTTTTGGCATTTTTACCGCTAAAACTGTTCTTATGGACATATCCAGTAGTTGGGAGTTGCTACTGGTCTTGATGAAACTGTCCAAATCTTTCAACATCCCATCTCCCTTAATTCAAAGCATGTCCCTTAATTGAAAACACGTTTTTCATTCGTTTGTTATCAAAGCTCTACGCAAATAAAAATGCTCCATGGATTAGGGTTGTTATACTTAATTGCATTATGGCGACAAAAAGTGGAAAATTAGTGGCCTAAAGAGTTGCATCGAAAAACTGTTATCATTCTGTAGACCAAAACTAAAACGAGTAGAAGCTAGTAATTTAGAAGCGTACTGATATTGCAAGAGAAATGGAAGACTATCAAGCACAGATACGCTGGACCAAGGTGTCTGTTATATTATTATTACACATAATTTACTATCTAAATGCACGTATAACATATTAAGTTATTAACATTTGTTACCTTCTTGCTTTTGGACACAAATAAAACTTTTTAAAAACGTTAACAATTTACTGCTTCTTAACTAGTAACCATTATGCCCTGCGTAACTGTTAAAATAATAATAATAATAATAATTTAGAGTATGAGATTTTAAGGTGAAATTCTTGTAGTGACTTGCACTGTTACTACAATTACTAGTTATAGATGTATAATTAAGGCTACGGAGATCAACATTGGAATAGCGTTACAAGCTTTGATAACTCACTTAATAGGGATCCTTTAGAAACTACTCTTCAATACAAATTAGCAATAATAGCGCATTTGCTTCAAAAAAAAAGAAAAAAAAAAGAAAGCAATAATAGCGCAATTTCATCTTTTGAAGATAAACTTCAATGGTCGAAGTTACGGCCTGCATTTGGTTAAAAAATTAGCAGAATTGAGTGGCTTAGCTTGAGGAAAGCCGCATAGAAAGAACGTACTCTTGGGCTTTCTTTAAAAAATACATTCGAAATAAAAAAGCCCTTTCCTTGATATATCTATTGGTTATGTTTCGTTGGTTGATTGTTTGACTTTTTTTTTTAATCAAATATGAACAATCTACACCTAGACCTGCTTCTCATCCTATATTATGCAGAACGCGAAACACTTTTGGATTGGGTGCCCTTTAACTCTCGCTAAATTTAGAGAAATTACATGAGTTGACAATTGATAGAAAACAAAATTCGAAATCTTGATTTCTCAACTTACAATATCTTAAGTGCCTTTGTAGTGGCCAACAGCAAATGGTCATTGGTTTAAAAAATAAAACATAAAAAAATCAGCTTTCCAATATACAATAAATTTTGACAAACATTTGCAAAATAAATACTTACTATTAGAATTCTCTGGGCTATGACTGTCTCTTTTTTTTTTTTTGTCAACACAGGGATGTCCGGGTCAAGACCCGAAGGCGGCCCGACTAATCCCTGAGCTATGACTGTCTCCAATTAATCTATTTTATACAAAAAGACAGATTTGACATCTTACTTTTTTATAAAGGTAGTACACATAGGCCGCTAGACCTTCACTCCCCCTGAATTCTTGCAACAGAAAGAACCAAACTCGTTGCCACAACTCTCTCAACAAAAACAAACCATCACTGAAATGGCAGTGGCTGATGAATTTGGAGTTCTCACCAAAGCTTTCACAGGTTCTTTCCTTTCGCTACACACACACATACACAACTCAAACTCACATATTTTATTACTTTACAATGCAAAACTTCATTTCTCCAACGAACTTGCGAACTTCTTTTTTCCTCTGGAGATTTTTCATCACTCCGCTTCGTCTTTCTTGAGTAGGAAACAGTTTAAGATGCTACTCAATGAAGCTCTTGCTGTAGTTGTAATTTTGGGTTTAATTTCTTTAATTTCATTTTTCCATTATAAAAGCTTGTAGCTTGTCTGAGTAGTTTTACTAGATTAATGCACCTCTCTCTTTGTTGTCAGGCAAGTCAACCATGACTATTGAAAATCCATTTTCACGCGCTCTCTCTTTTTCTCAATTATACACTCAAATGTATGATTTTGATTGCCAACTGCCATCTGATTGAAACAAACTTTTTTTTTTCAAATTTTGTAAAGCACTCAATGTTGAATCTTGTACTTGATCTAAGTGATCTGTCATCTTTCTTCTCTTTCTAGTGTCAATTAAAGGTTATATTGTATTTTGTACATAGAAGTTAATTATTTCGTACGGATTGTATTTTTTTGAATTTTTTTATAGAAAAATTATTGTAATGATTTGATCTACACGAAGAAAAAAGATAATAGAAAAATGTAATCATAAAAAACGACACAATTTTTTAGCATAGCAGAAAATGACTGTCCAAACTGGCCTAAAGTTTCAATTATCATTTTTGCGGGTCAGAGATCAAAATAATTGTTTGTTGTTTTTAATTAGATGGAGTAAGAAGATGCAGTTTGATGTAATCACATGATTATTATATTTTTCCTGAATATTTTACTACGGATGTTTTCAGGACTTGGTGTTGACGAAAAGTCATTGATCTCAATACTGGGCAAATGGCATCCAGAGCACAAACAATCTTTTAGGAAAACAACCCGTGACATCTTCGTAGAGGATGAACGACAATTTGAGAGATGGGATGATCGACATGTCCAGAAACTTCAACAAGAGTTCTTACGTTTCAAGGTAGATATAGATTTTATATTGGACTTGTAGCAATCAGCTACTTTAGTTTAAGTTCATATATAAATGGAAAAAAAATGAGTTATATAAGTTACTCCTATGTATTTGTGTACTTTTGCCCAAATATAAACGGACATACATATAATGACAAAACCGGAAAATGTATTTTGATAGTGCAAACTTCATATATTTATAGCCTTTGAAGTCAAATGATAATTTGTAAATTTTTTTCATGGGCAAGAAGTTAAATTTACAAATGTATATTTTAAATCTTTTAAGGGGCAAAAACATAAATTTTAAAGATTGGGGGGGGCCTGGGCGGAGCGGTGGCCCTACCCAACCCCATTAGAACCATCCTTGTGTGCACATATATACTCATAGCTGGTGGATTAAATTTGACAATGTGTCCCTCTCAAAATTTCAAAAAAAAAAAGATAAATTATTTTTTACCCCCCATGGTTTGGTGATTTACCACAGAATCCCCCTACCCTTTAAAAAGATAAATATAATTCTGTTATGATTTGGATTAAAGTGTCGCTGCTAATATTTTATTAAAATTAACAGTCAATAGTAAAAAGTTAAAATCAAACTAATAAATTAACAAATTTATCCTTTCATTACCATTTTTCCTCCAAACATAAAAAAGAAGAAATTGAAATAAAAATTGATAAATAAGAACTAGAAAATACCATTGAAGATTTGGTTTAAACATTCATAATGATATTTTTAGTGAAAAAATATTTTGTATTTTTTGTTTCTTATTTATTTGTTTTATATATCCCTTCCATCTTTTTTTGTTTCTTTTTTTTATTTCCCTTCTATATCTTTTGTATTTGGAGAAAATTAAGATTTTGTATAGGTTTCAAAATCATCTCTTCTTTTCCCAAAAAAAAGACAAAAAGAAAAGGGAAAAAGAAAAACATGAAAAAAGTAGTAAAAGGGTGAATTTATCAATTTATTAGTTTGATTTTAATTTTTTACTATTGACGGTTAGTTTTAACAAAAAAAATTAATGGTGACACTTTAATCCCAACCATAAGGAAGTTACATATACAATTTTAAACTATAGAGGAATTATGTGAGAAAGCACTAAACTACAGAGCGTAAAAGATAATTTACCCAAAAAAATTGAGAGAAGTTTAGAGATGTTGATATCAAGTCACGGAGATATGGACAGGAGGAGGGATGGGCTGGTGGTTCCACAGGAAAGAATATAAGTGAGTGGCTTGGAGTTTGAACCCTCCCAGTTACAAGAGAGAACAAAAGAAGAAGAAGAAAAGGACACAGATAAATGATAAATTAACTACATAAATAGACGTTTTATAAACTTAATTTTTATCCTAATAATCAATGTTATAGCAGACACTTTTCACAAAGTTAAACACGATTAATAATATTTTTACACAACAGGAATTAATATAGTCTTTTACATTGCAATTTATTAAAATTCAAGCTTTCAAAGGTTACTTAGAAAAAATGCTCATATCAAGATAGGACAATGTCAACGTTAAAAAAATATTCCATCTGAAAACAAGCAGTTAATTAGAATTCCATTATTAGACCACGTATCCGTACTTCATCTTACTTCATATTAACTGCACTTTTATATGCATATATGTAGTAATAAACATTCTTTTCAATTTTAATTTGGAAAATCAATATAAAACCAGAAATATTACTATTAGAAAATTATTTAAATTCGTGTTTGGAATGAATGAAGAAAAAAAATTACACTAAATCGTGACATAATTGATTTGACAGGATGCTGTGGTGCTTTGGACAATGCATCCATGGGAAAGAGATGCTCGTCTGCTAAGGGAGGCGGTGTACAAGGGTCCAAAGTATGGCATTCTTGTAGAGATTGCTTGTACTAGATCATCGGAGGAACTATTAGGAGCAAGAAGAGCTTACCATTCCCTCTTTGAGCACTCAATTGAGGAAGACATAGCTTTCCATATCCACAGCTCTGAGAAAAAGGTGAACCAAAAAACCCTAATTTTTTGTTCTTTTTTTTTTTTTTTTTTTTTGTTCTTTTCAATAGTTTATAAGTCACCAATGTGTAATGCCTATGTTACACACCCTCGCATATTGACAACGTGTTACAAGGCTTTGGTCCCATGCTTTCGAATTGTTTATTAACAAATATGGAACCCACCTACTACATTAATATCCATCAACGAAATAGTCAACCTAAAAAATTTTCCGTGGAACCTATCGAAGTCTTAATTAAGATTACCTAACACAAGAAGTTTTAGGTTGAACTTTGTTTCTTAGCCTTATTGGATAAGATACACCAAGGCACCCATCCTGCATTGTCAGTGCAAGAATGGCCCTGAACGTGACAACAGGTGTCTGACATGCGCATTTCCAGATAGATTAAAACATTACCCTACATAAAATGGTAGACTAGTTCTTCCGCTTCCACTTTTCATTTTTTCGAGTTACAAATTTCAATTGCTGATCCAAGAATGTTTTCAACCCGTATGTATTATCTCTAGTATGAGTAATTCTAAACCTTTTTTTTTTAACAGGAATCACATTTTTCACTTTGCATCTATAGGTTAGATGAACAAATTAATTGACTAGGATATAAATTCTTGACTGGCACCATTGATCAGCTGTGGAAATTCATCTATGTGATAGCATGTGTTGAAACAAATTGGTGAACTATGTGAGCTTTTTTTTTAACAGGAATCACATTTTTTACAGTGCATCTATAGGTTAGATGAACAAATTAATTGACTAGGATATAAATTCTTGACTGGCACCATTGATCAGCTGTGGAAATTCATCTATGTGATAGCATGTGTTGAAACAAATTGGTGAACTATGTGAGCAGGAGGATTGGCAATCAAACTCCATTTTTAAACATTAAACAGTGTCTTTGACCATAGCGCTACATTCGGTTCTAGCCCTGGCAATTCTTGTTCAAGGCCTAATCTTGTGATTGAATTCTTTACGATTTTTATGCGATGAACAGCTTCTAGTTGGATTAGTAAGTGCGTACCGTTATGAAGGTCCAAAATACGGTGAAGAAGTAGCAAAATCTGAAGCGAAAATACTCAAAAATGTCATAAAAGATGGTGCTAAGAAGCTCCACGAGGAAGAAGAGATTGTCAGGATTCTAACTACAAGAAGCAAGCTTCATCTAAAGGCTGTATTTAAGCATTATAAGGAAACTAGTGGCAATTATTTGGACGAGGTAAGAAATTTATTAGTATAGTATATTTCTGCTTAATACTTTAAATATGTAATTGCCATCGCTTTTTTATTTCGCATACACATTGTTCTAGAATGGTGCTAAAATAATGTTTTCCTAAAAGCTCCTAGAAATAATCATGCAAACGAGCATAACTGCATTAAAGATCTTAAGAACGAAAAAATGGCTATCCTCACTTCCTTCGTCCATTACCAGTTTTGGTTGGTTCATGCTAATGTTGCTTTCCCCTCTTTTAATTTTCAGGATCTTGGTGATCACTTAATTCTAAAACAAACAGTTCAATGCCTTTGCAAGCCAGAGACATACTTTACCGAGGTGAGATTAATTAATTAATTGATCATCATTTCATTTTTCAAGAAATGATAATCTCCAAGACCTTAATTAATTACTCAAAGGTATTACATGTTTCTTCAGGTTTTGGATGTTTCCCTTAAAGGCATTGGGCATGATTTTGCAAAAGAAGCCTTGACCAGAGTTATTGTTACCCGAGCAGATGTAGATTTGAAGCTCATCAAAGAAGAATATCATCACCTTTCTGGGTTTACTCTATCACATAAGATTGAAGAAATAGCCAATGGGAACTTCAAAGATTTTTTGCTTACTTTGATTGCTAGAGGAGATCAAGAAAATTAACCCAACTTCGTGCTCGTGCATTGCTGTATCCGTTCTATCTTTTTTATCCCCGTCTGGGGTTGACTTGGCCTGAATTTGCACGTTTACATGTATCATGTATGATTTCTATTGTTACCATCAAATGGATTTTTGTTTTTCATAATCACTGAGTAGGTCAAAAGAGGACTCTGAGAATATTTCTCACTGTGACATCCAGAGTTCGAATCGTATGCCTAATACTTGAAAGCGAAAAAGCTGTGGATAGGGGTGGGAAGGTTAAAAAATAAAAATTTTAAAAAATGTTTTTCACATACAAATTATTGTTTTGTATTCACATACAAAATAGCTTTTCTTTTCTTTTCTTTTTTGGCTAAAAACATCACATGCGAACAATTTCTTTTTAAGAAAAAAGTCAAAAAATGGAAAAGGCAGAGCGTTTATAGCAATAGAACAAAGATAAGAAAAATATACAATGATAATATTACCTTTCATAACGTTTCAAAATGACTTGATATTTAAATTCTAAGATCGTTCATACTTAGTTAAAAAGTGACTGAAAGTCCAGATTGTTAAACGTTTCTTAGACTTTCCAGAGGGGCAAATTCAAATACACAACTAGAAAAAAATATTTTATAAAGAAACATAGAAATTTATTGAAATTACTCGCATAAAATTGGTCAGTTAATATATTCAAAAATACATGTACTTTTACCATTATATTTCGAAATTTATAGTCTTAGGTTATTTTGTTCTTTTAAGCATTCATGGCATCTAATAAGTGGTTGAAAAGTCTAAACTTTGGGTTTTTACATCATCGTGCAAAGGGGAAATGAGAAAGAGAAGTGCCTAATTATCTAATCGCAGTGTGCCAAATCATTGATTTGCAAAGGATTTTGGCCAATCTCTTTGTTAACCTAATAATTAAAAAAAAAAAAGAATCTACAACTTAAGTGGGTGCATTTATGTTTCTTGTCTGTCCTTCCAAATCTATCATTTTCTAGTGAACCAATGCTTGATCACTAACTTGTAAACCAAATAATCAAGTGCATGAAATGATACCAGGTGTTTTTTTTATTTTTATTTTATTTTATTTTGTCCGAGAGATGCCAAGTGATGGGAAGGTAGATTTAATTGCAAGTAGGGTAAGAACGGTCATTCTAGCAGTTAACAACCAAGATTGGCTAAAAAAAAATGTAAGGCCTGAATCACTGTGTGTACATGATCTTTAATCCTACGTGTGAAATCCATAGAAATTTGCTTTATAGTTACTTTCTATTGAAAAAAGAGTTACATCTTGTAGTGTTGGATAAAAATCAGCACAACCATTTATGCTCCAAATCCGATAAAATTTAACAGCTGTTGAAATTACTTTGTTAACCAACTTTTGCGAGCAATCTTTTGAAAACACGTGACAACATCACAAGCGTCAATCCCAGGACAGCCTTTTTGGCACACCAGCATGGTAAATACACGTGTAGGAAGGCAATGGATGATCTAGTATTATTGTTGCATTACTAGGGAGGGAAAACCCGCGCATCGTGCTTGTGATTTAAGATAATTAATAATTATTGTTTAATATTTTGTAGTATAAGAACTGAAGTATGATGATTTTATCATGTGATTTTAATAGAAAAATCATAAGTTACATAGTGAGTCAATAAAAATAATGTGCAATAAGGCATCCTTATTGTTAAACTATGTAAGAATCCGTTGTGATCAAAGGTTATGTTTGAATTTCAACTGCAAAGATAAGAGTAGTTTGAAAATGTAAGAATGTTTGAAGTGCAATTGAAAAGTATTCAAAGGTCTCTTCTAAAACTTATCCAAGATGATAACACATTTTAAAGTATCAATTGGACCCTTCATTTCTCGAATCTATATTTGTTCGTGAAAGATCCCTCAAGCAATGCTTTTGATTTCTCTCTCGATTATCAAGTCAAGTTTATCCATCAATCACTTTGCGTCCAATCTAATCTAAAATAATTTTATTTTTTACTAACTATTTATATAATTTGGTGGGTATAATATAACTTAATCACATGTTTCTTACAGAGATAATAATGCCCAAAAATGATAGATAGATAAGAAACTTAAGTGGTCTTTTTCAAAGTTTTGTAGAAACTATTTAGATTTGGTGTTTTTTGCTAGGGGCATTTCTTTATAATCTCATAAATAAGTTCAAATCTGCATAATTATTAAAAATCTAAATTGAAACTATCTTGATTATAAAAAATTGGTGCAAATAATATTTTCTAAATTTGAAATTGTAGAAAATGGTAAGTAAAATCAGAAGAAATTCCTCATATGAATTCGAATTGCAAACTATAGGCAGAAATTGCTTTATGATATTTTCCAATGTTTACTTATACAAGTATCCAATATAACATCTCTACTTAATTGACTCGTTTGAACTATAGATAATAGTTGCTTCAATCAAATCAAGAAACATTATTTATCATTGTACAACATACAATTATGAGTAAATGAATTAATACAATGCAATCAAAATGGTGTTGTAGCTAAAGCATTTAAACTCATCAAGTTCCACTGCAAATTCTTTTACATAGCATAAAAAAATAAATTTTTTGTATTTGAAACTATATAAACAGTATAATACAAAAACAAGATCATAACATGGAAAGCAAATAGAGTGCAAATGACATCTTAGTACTATGTAGCATGATTAATTTTCTTTTTTAGTTTCAATGAAATACAAAATTCTAAATTAATAAGTTTTACAATCATAAAATTCCCAATTAAAATAAACACAAGTTGAATTCCAAATCATATTACATGAAAAAATAACTACTTGAACCATAACTGTTGGAATGTAGTCAACAGATCCTTGGAGTCAAGAATAATAGGAGAAAGTTCATGAGAAATAAGGTTATTTGACTTAAATAAAGAGATAATACCTTGGCTGAGAAGGAGAAGATGATAAAATTGCTTTTCTGATTATTTTAGAAAGTGATAACATTATCTCAAATTGTACTTTGACCAGAGACAGAATCTCTGAAATTTACTAAGAAAAACAATACAATTAGTCAGTTTTTGGAATTAGAAGTATCAAAAGGTAAACTATATGGAATTCTTGAATAAACCAATCATTAGAAAAAAAAATTATAATCGAAGAAGGCAAACTCAAAGAATTCGCCTCAAATTTAAAGGAAAAACTATTTATTCCACCAAATATTTAATAGCCATAATAAAATCAAAGAGGTGAAACCGAAAAAGAAGAAAGGGTATTGGCTAAACATGGGGACATAAATATGATAATGATTGTTTAGATAATAATTAAGTTAATTAATTGTAATTAAACTCCAATTATGTAAACATCCTATTAATTCCTTAACGGATGAGAAAGGTTTTAGGAAATTGGAAGGCTTGGATGTTAGTATAATAAATGATTAAAAGGACTTTTATGTAATTCTATCAAAATACAATACAAGCTTTATTCAGTTGTACTTGATACTCAACTTGACACCAAACATTGTAATATACCAAACCTGCCCCTAACCTTAAATGTCTGAAAGGTTATATAAGTAATTATAGTGAAATTAAAGCTATAATGACTTGTACTCAATGTTCCAATTACTCTTCAAACACTCTCACATTCCCAAAATAGCCTCACCCCTACGGTTGAAATCTAGTCCTAAACTCGTTCTTATATTTAAAGGAAAAGTTATGCATTCCACCAAACATTTAATAGCCATAATAAAATCAAAGAGGTGAAACCGAAAAAGAAGAAAGGGTATGGCTAAACATGGGGACATAAATATGATAATGATTGTTCAGATAATAATTAAGTTAATTAATTGTAATTAAAATCCAATTATGTAAACATTCAATTAATTCCTTAATGGATGAGAAAGGTTTCAGGAAATTGGAAGGCTTGGATGTTAGTATAATAAATGATTAAAAGGACTTTTATGTAATTCTATCAAAATACAAGCTTTATTCAGTTATACTTGATACTCAACATGGCACCAAATATTGTAACATACCAAACCTGCCCCTAACCTTAAATGTCTAAAAGGTTATATAAGTAATTATAGTGAAATTAAAGTTATAATGACTTGTACTCAATGTTTCAATTACTCTTCAAACACTCTCATATTCCCAAAATAGCCTTACCCCTGCGATTGAAATCTAGTTCTAAACTCGTTCTTATATAGCATAAGGATGTTGTTTTCATATCATGCTGTAAACCTCAATAGTAAAACTAATTTATTGGATTTCCCTTATGTTATGACCAGCGAATTAACAGGTTGATCCAATTCGATTCACTACATTTTACACAATTATAATCATTGTAGCGTGGATCATGTTTCACAAGATTAACCTGTTAACCAAAAATGCATTGGAAAAACTCGTAACCCATTAATCACATATTTCAGCCCATTCAATCATGTAACCTACTCACTCTTACTGTTGGAGAGTTTTTTGACTCATTTAATGATGAAAACCATTCAATTTGAAAGAGTTTTCATAGATAATATACATAATAAAGTTCTCATCGTTGAAGAATATTCAAAGATAACATACACAGTAAAGTTTACAAAGCAAAAAACGAATTCTAAAGTTTCAAATTTTAGAGTTTCCGGCAAAAGCAAGTCCAGTACTACAATATATAACAAAAAAAAACAGCATTAGATTATTCAAAATTTTCAAAAACAATACAAAATAAGGTCTTAAGAGCATAAAACAACTTAAAAATTTGAAGTATTTAACCAAAACAAAATCTAATTAGCTGCCATACATGATAAAACATAAAACTTGTAAGGTTCCAAAACTTGCAATTGAAACCTTCAAGTGACATACGAGGGGTGTTAGTTTTTGTGAATTACAGATTACGGCCTCTATAATGTTTGAGTATTACAAGATAACCATTTCACGGGATTAGAGCGTCAATTCACGGGTTGACCCAACCTAGCATTTTTTTTTTTTTTGGGTTCAGGTATGACCCAACAATGATCTAATTGAATGCAGGACATGTTGATGCCTATTAATTTCCATTCATGTCATTATATAGTTGTTGCAATCCCTATACACAATAATAGAACCAAAACAAGATTTAGAGACTTCCAAGACTCACTCTTCAATCTTCATGCAAATATATCAACTGCTATACAAATATTAATTTCCATAATCTAACTTCAACTATTTCAGCAACAATATTTATTCTGTATTACTTGGAAACAGGTAGCAAAAGTGAAAATGCATACAATACCAGTGGTTCTTCAACTAGTAAATGCTAAAAGCATCCCAAGCAAAGCAGCATTTCTTACGCTTTAATACCAAATCCATGTACCCGAGCTAATTAATTACAAGAAAACATGAAGAATATGGTGAGACAAATTGAATCAAATCTTTGCACCCAGCAACGTCATTAAGAAGTTCTTGTAGTGCCCTGATGTGTCACCAATGACTGCATTATCAAGACTGCTTTTGTGCATGTTGAAATATTCTCCTCTAACTTTCATCATGTCAATCTCTGCTCGAGTTACAATAGCTCTGGTCAGAGAATCCTCATCGGTCCCAAGCCCAATGATTGAAGCTCTAATCACCTGATGTGTTTTAATCAAAGGAAATCGCAAGTTAAATATGATCTACAAGAAGAATATTCGATCAAACTTTGTACTTTATGGATGAGAAATTTTCACAATAGAACCGTGAGCCAAAGTTCACAACTTTCTGTATCCTGCAAGAGTTAAGTCTCCATTTCAATAAAAACGAATGGAAACTGAAGATCAATTATTCAGAATGGAGCCTATACTTCCAGAGTGGTGTAACAGATTTTCTCCAGACCTGCTCCAAACATGCGTGCACAGAGAGAGAGAGAGATTAACCTTGCTGGTAGTGATATGAGAGGGACTAGGTTGAGAAAGGAATTTTAAAAGTGAATAAATTATCGATGGACATGAACTCCAGCAAGATTTCAGACTTGTAAGTCTAATCAAGACAAGAAGCACAACTATTTTCTTCACCAGCGCAACCAATGCTCTAACTTCCTATACTAAGATGAACAATTCTGGCAACTATGAGTGCATTTCACATTGAGAAGTTGAATAGGAGCCACTACGTTGAACCAATAAGGAGATTACTTGTCGAATCTATATACTTATTTGCACAACAATGAAAACCTTAAGGTTCATACTAGAGTGTTAATCACGGGTTCTTTTGAGTCATTAGACTACAAACTATGATGATCATGTAGCCAATTAAGTTAATCAATGAATTGATACAGAGGCACATTTGTCTGCTGAAGTTATAGCTAATAGCCTTAAAAATTTTAGCTTCTGTATTTTCCATCATCAAAAGAACGGGTATCTATGAAATATGGGTAATCCCAAATGTTTCATCTGAATAAATTCCAACCACATGAAAGGCTTTTAGGCTCCTTTCACCAGCTAGATGCTTCGCATTGCATTACCACTGCAAGTAGTGGGGAAAAGAAAACTGAAGCAGAGAATGTAACATATAATAAAGTTTTCTTTGAGCTTATACTTAATAAGCATTGCTGCAGATATCAAGATACATTGCTTCAGTGTTGAAAATAGTTGAATGCGCATTTTTAAAAATTGAGAATTAATAGCAATCTAGAGACATAAGAACAGCATCTTTACATATCACTATACTGCTCACGAAATCATTGCATTTGAGACATGTTTACCTTATGAGACAAGAAAGAGAAAAAAGCAAAAGGCCGATTCATAAGCTCAAGATGTACCATTTGCACAGAATAATCACTTCAATAATAGTGCAGAGCAGAACCGTTGATGAAAGCATAAATGTATTATTACCTCTGCAAAGTGCTTTTCTGGGGCGTCTATGCACCAAATAGCCACTTTCAAAATAGACTCCAAAGTGCCTTTGCCAGAAGCCATAATATCCTGACAAGATATTTGTGCACAAGACAGGTCGAGTTTAGACGACAAATACAGAAGTTAGACATATTAAAAAAAGGAAAAAAAAAAAAGATAAGAAACTCATTACTAGCATAGGAAGATGAACCTGTTCTATTGAACTCCCATATTTATTCTTGTAGCACTTGAAAGTTTCTCTAAGCTGAAAATAGTTTCTAGTGCTGAGTATCCAAACTAGATCATCATGATCCAACTGCCCCGTTTTAATTGCATCATGTAGAGTAGCTGCTTCTGAATTAGCAACACTAGAATTCACTACTTCTTTGTTAAATCTGTATGAACTTATAAATCGAACAAGTATCTGTGGAAGTCCAGATGAAATAGTAATTAGGAGAATTATTAATGCGTTACTTACAACATTAGGTTAAAATGTGTTCTCTGCTCTGTAAATATGCTCAATGACAGTAATTGATTGGATTATATCTTCCAAAGTGAATGGCAGTCTGCCTCAAAATGCACAAGATACCAACAAAAGCAATATCGCTAATGTGGACATTGGCTTCATTACCAATACATGCTCCACCTATATGCTATAATACTGAGTGCGAAGTGCACATAATAGCATCTGTGTTCACATAATTCAAAGCAAATTAATTAAGAGAAGATACCTTTTGTATTGGCAGAGAAACATTTGAACTGATGTGCTCTTCAAGTGAACAGTCAAAAAGTGAGAAATAAGCCTTCCTTACAGCAATGAGATGATGAGGAGATGATGCACATGCAATCTCAACAATTACTTGGAATTCCCTGATTCCTTTCTTCCTTGATTTCAGAGCTTCATTTACAAGCCTTGCATCTCTTTCAGGTGGATCATATGTCCACAAGATCACAGCTTTCTGTCACCAATCACCACAAAAACTTGCACTTTTAGAGTTGAAAAGTTTACTGTGTGCAGTGTGCTTGAAAGCATCAAGTTCAAAGATATGCATGTTCCCCTTTTCTTTCTAAAGATCAAAAAGCAACTGCAGAATGACGTGTATTACACAAAATAAGGCAGTTCTCTAACACTTTCAACTGGCCTTGATTTCGAAATATTGAACATGAAATGCGGGGTATCAGAGTTATCCCATTCTCAACAGAGACAGAGATAAGTATGGAGAATTTACAGAGAGCCTACTCAGTTGCCAAGGTAAGCAGGCTGATACTCTTATAATTCAACAGAACTTTACTACCATTGAATTTGTTTGTACATCAACATCCTTGCGATCACAAAAACAGTGGGAAACCAGTAGTAAAACCAACATCTAAGTCAGATAAGAAGACATTATAAAAAAAAAAAGCATACATAAAAGTGAAATTGGATAGAATACAAATATTTGCATTTGAAATTTATTTATTTGCAGTTCTAGAAATATAATTGTGAAACTGAGTCCAAATGCAACACAACAAGAATGCCATTTTCAAGAGAGATTAAGTTGGAAAGTGCATAAGCTGGAGAAACTAGAGAGAGCCCTTCCAAATTTACCCTAATTAGCAATCTTCTGATACACTTATGATTCAACGGATTACAAACTACAGTAGAAATCAAACTAATTATTACGCAAAGAAGTATTTTCAGGCAGTTTTGTTACCCTGAAATCACCAGACAATTCAGAAACGAGCTCATCAATTAGGGACTTCTTGTAAAGCTGCTGAAATGTTTCTCTGATGTTATTCCTTTGGCTTGCATTTCTGCGTCCCAACACCTTTATTATTGCCTTCTCATCAGTCCCCCATCCTGAAAAATGAAATCCAACCAACCAAATCACCATTAACATCAAACAATTACATTCGCAGATGAATGAGTACTACAATAATCAAAACCCAACCAAAAAAAAATTAGTTAACCACACAAAAGTAGGAGGCAGTTAAGGAAGAAGAATCAGCAAGAAAAAGGAGTAGGTAGTAATTCTTGACGAGTAAATTAAGAGAGAGACCTTGGAAGGCTTTCTTCAGTGTTTTACAGTCCTCAGCAGGAGATGGAACAATATCTGGTACTCTCAGTGTAGCCATTAGTTCTCTTCACTTGGAATCTGTCTCCTGTTTCTGTTTTGTTTTCTTGACTTTTGTTGTTTTCCTGTTTAATGTTTAGTTTTCCCTCCCCTGCCTGAGAAATGGCTGGAAAAGTGGAGTTGAAATTTATTTGTTCCAGTGGACATTTTTGCCGTTCATGTAGTTTTTATTCCTTTCCAACTCTTTTTTTTAGCTTTTTTTTTTTTCAATTAGATGATCAACAGTGGTTTTTCACTTGTTTCTTGATCAGTTAAATCTATGACCTCACTTTCATTTAATTATATGATATCCTGACAGGAATTTTTATATAAATTAACTTTTCTCTTTCATGTTTAAAAATGATGATGTGACAACAAAGATGTAACAAAGATTTTTGGACCTATTGAATTCTTGAACTGTTCAAACTATTTGTTTAATAGGTTTGTCGCATATTTGGAAATAATTAAATTTGGCGTTGGAGTTTGAAATGTTTGTTTGGCGGTGATGTTGTTGCAAATTTGGAAGAAATTCTGTTCAGGAAACTAGTTTTCGTTTGTTTTTATAGAACAAGGATAATTTAGGATATTTGAGGAAAAATCTAGCTTGATGGACCTATTTTGTTGCCTAAATAGTAAAGGCAAGGGAACTAGGTATAATTTTTAAAATTTGAGGGAGCTCTCTATAATTGTTAGATACTTCATGGGAGGTTTGTGAAATTATCCCTTTCAAAAAAGTACCGCAATTTACGTCGACCCCTATCACAGATAAAAGTTGCATATAACAAAGTGGAAGAAATGCAAGAGATACTTGTTGCACCTCAAATACATGCAGATGCATTAAGTAGTGGAACTCACTTTCGATATGCCTCTGGAAATTGACTTAGACATGCAACACCTTGTTTCTTTAGATTATGCTACTTACCGTAAATATCAAATGGATGATATGGTACAGTAATAGTGAAGAAGAATACAGCGGAAAAAAATCAGATGAGATACCAAATTACTTTGACGTAGTGACCGTTTTCTTTTTCTTTTTAAATAAAAACAATGTTTTTAAGGATGCTGAGAATTTCTTTAATTTATTCTTTTACTTTAGCTGAATTTTTAGTCTTTCCTCTTATATATCTGAGTTGATATAAAAGGATTTTAGTCTGCTCAATTTCAGATACACTTTGAAGCGAAAGAAACCAGCTGGTTGAAGCCAATAAGAAATCTGTGTTCCAAAAAGCCAGCATGGTTAGGCGATAAATAGAAGGAAATTTTTATTAAAGATTTCAACAATTAGAAAATAATTAGACTGAATTGCCAGAGTAAGAAATAAATATACAGCATTTCGAATTTGTTAAAATCAAGTGTTCCATGATTGTGTGGTGTCCTAGGGCGTGAAAACGACTTAGCAATATACCTAGCACCTTCCTCAAGCAAATTTCAATCAAGTATCCATGGAAGATGGGCATTACTGAAGTAGTTAGGTCATCAATAACTCTTCCATTTCTACCAAACGAATCATATGACTCCCTTTTTTTTCATTAATTGCAAATCATACATTCATATTTTCTTAACCACCGAGCTTTGACTCAGTGATCATCAGAAAGGGACTAAATCCCTCTTTGGGTTATAGGTCGGGTTTTAAACTCCAATTGTTTTAAAAAAAAAAAATCTAAAGGAGGTGCTAGAGCATCGGCCCTTTGATCTAATCAAGTCTGTATATCTACTAACCTCTTACACAATTTTTTTAGACTTTTCCTTCCTTTAAAATAGAATAGATTATAGATCATAGGAATATTATCATTACAACAAAAAAAAAGCATTCATATTTGCTTAATCAAAATTTTTTTTTTTTTACTTATGTCACTTTTTATGATATGATTTTTGGGTTGGCATGCCTGACAACACTCGTGAAATAAGGCCTACCATGTTTAAAGCTCATGTAGTATTTATCCCATGAGTTGCACGTTCAAATCTTCTTTCTTGGACGGCAATTAATAGTGGGACATCATTCTATATAGTAAACAACTAAGTCGGCTTAATTAAGAACTGGTACGAAGTACCAACTACTCTTTTGTCGGTGCCCTCCTCCCTGATATTATAATGCGATGAAAAAATATCCTTACCAATTGCACGAGTTAAATTTCTACACACGAACAATTCTTCACTAATTTTTACAAGTAAATTTAAATAAAATAGTGTTTTTTTGCGGCCACATTATCACTTGTAATGTGAAACAGGATGCTAAACAAAGGCAAAGAAAACTAAAGTCGAAAATATGATATAACATGACATAAAACTTTAAGCAAATATAATCTTAAATTTTGAATTTACTACTTCTAGATTCTGTAAATTATTCAAGAAACTACACAAAATAATTAGTATAAATAGTGAGGATACCGTTCCTGCCAGATATTGAATTCTCACAAGTTAAGAGATGTTAAAATCCAAGAGGTTTGCACCTTAAAAGAAAATGATGAATTCAAGAATTAAAATATCAGTAAGTCAGGGTTTCTGTAATTGAATTTTTTTGGCAAGAAATAGACTGACATTTTAAATTAATTTGTTTAGGTGTACTTTTTACCTTAGAGTGGGATTAAACAACTCACCACATCATTGAGCTTAGTTGTTGCATACTCTGTCCGGTTGCTTCATAAATCTGGGAAACACATGTTTCATACCAAATTGATTTCTTAATGGGGCACAGATCGAAGATGTTTCCTGAAGCATGTGTATCTTAACATGCTTCTTTTTTTCTTTCTACACAAAACAGGCTATGTGAATATTATTTTCCATAAAAAAACAAAAGAATTTAATATAAACTCATACTGAATCGATTAGATTTACACGTATAATATGTGAGGAATAGGATTTATCACTTAACATCAAATTTTAATTCTTGATTAGTTGTACAGAGTGGGTGGTGCAAGTCAATGCTGATAGTTGATTACATAATTCTTGGACAGCTATTAATAAGATCCAAATAAATCCTTTTCGAGCTATAATCTAGAACAATGACCTATTTTCGAGCTATAACTTTTGGTTTGGCCTACCATGTTTAAGGTTGAACAACATAAATTAATATATCCACTGAGTTACACAACCAACCCTTTTTTGTTGGATAGCTATTAATAGGGGGACATCATCTGAACTAGTAATGACTAGCTAAAGCTGCACCGGTGGGAACTGGGACATCATTTGTTGTTCTTCTCTCCTGCGTGAATCATGTGTCTCAGGATTGGATCGATTTCTTTATTGCACGATTTGTCGAGGGTACTAGTTTAGGAGCAACCAGTGCGATTTGACTCAATTAGTAAGCAAAAATCACTTCTTTATAAAAAGTTATATGTTCAAATTTCATTATTGATCTGAAAATAATATTGATGAGCCGCGTGTCAAAACTCTTTAAAGTGATTTATAGTTTTAGAATATGTTCTGACTTGCGATAATGATCGAATCTGAACACATTCAAACTTTTTCTGGGCAAAAAAAGAACTTACAAAAAATGATAAAATATTCACCTTGCATACCCAAATTCATACCTTTTGTGAGGATCCAAAAATTTTCACATTTTCTCAGCATTATTTTATTTCTTTGATTATATTTTATACTTTCCTTGGAAATATTGAATTTTCTATGCATTTTTACAAGTAAGTATAGTTTTAAAATCATCTTCCTAGTATGAGTTAGTGTACGTTGAGTTTGAAGTGTATTATGGACGTGGGACCCGCTAGTGCGGTAAATGCGATATATTTTTGACAACTTGTTGGAGTTTGGTTAAGTGATATTATTTTACAAGGTGCTAAGAGATAATTAAAAGTTACCTATATGGATTAGTATTAGAGAGACAAAGAGATAAGTTTAAGCAAGCAAAGTGCCAAGTGTCACAAACCCATTGGATGTTGGATTTGACCAAGACCTTCTTAACTTTCCTAAAATCAATTTTGACTCAATTTTCTCTCATTTTTCTTGTGTCTTGGCTGAACCTCTTGAGGAGGAAAACAAGAGAGAGCTCTTCAATTTCTAGCTTCCAAATTTGCTCAAATCTTGAGTTTCAACCAACCAAATCACAAACCACACCATACAAGTGATCATTAGGGAAGGTTAAAGGTGTTGGTGGAGTTGTTTTGGAGGAGGAAAGATTAAGCTCCTACCTTTCTTGTGGTTTTAAGGTATTTTTCCAAGAATATCCTCTTTACTTCAATTAATTGTTTATTAGTGATTTTTAGTTGTTTTAGATGTTGTTTTGTGGAAGATTAGCACTTGAATGCATGAATTTCAGTTTAGGGTTTCATTTTTACCCTGTTTTGCCTGGACCTATTAGGCCATGATGGACGCTGAATCAGCTCTTTTCCAAAACATAAAAGTTGTAGGAAATGATGTTTTATAATTGCCTGTAAAATTTCAGCTCAATCGGAGCAACGTAACCTGTGAAAAGACTGAAATACCCCTGCTGCCCTGTTTCTGTCCGAAACTGATAATCAGCTTATGTAAGTGGTTAGTTTGACTAGGAATATTATCGAATTGGTTGTTGATATCTTCTTAAGAATTATAGCCTTTTATCTTAGCTTTCAAATGGCTTTAGAATTAACTAAATTGGAGTTGTGTGTGCTGAGATATGAGTGAATGAATCAGGACTGCTAGTTGAATTTCACAGTGAGCTTTGAACTGGAAAATCTGGAGTTGTTTTGGTAAATTTGACCTAGTTAGGGTGAGAACTGGACTAAGTAGTCTTTATCAAGGTTATAGCTCTTTGTCTTAGCTTCAAAATGGTATAAATTACACATCAATCCGACAAGCGTAGCCTCGGTTGTGTCCATTACGCAAAACCACGTCAAATCTGTCCTTTTGCTAAACTTCATTTCCGCACACGTCATTAGCTTGATTTTGTACTTATATGACTTTGAACCTATAGAATGGCTATTGAAATGAGATGATATTGTGTGTGACTTTGGGATTGATTGAGGAAAACAATGAAGCCATAAATGGCTGGAAAAATAGGTAAATACAAAGGGCGTGCTGCCCAAATTTTCGCTCGAGGGCTAAGTTTCTACTTGAACTTGTATATTTTCGTTTGGCAAATACTATGACCGTTTTTCCATCTTAAAACATGATCCTTCTTCAATTGAAAACTCCAAATGTTTACTTACTCTTATCCAAATAAAAAGGAGTGGTTTAGGGTTTTCTTGGATATTTTGTCCTCCCTTTTACATGAATTTCATTAAGACATTTAGTCTATAATATCTACTTGAATATGAGATGATTTTGAACCATATAAATGATCCAAAAAACAGTATTTCTTAGCCTATCTAGCTGGATTCCGACTTGCCTTTGGTTCAAGTGTTTCCATTGGAAAATTTTATAACCCTTTTGAGTTGGGTTTTACGTTTGGACTATGAAACCCTAGTTATTTTGTCCACGGGTCCAAATGTCCTCGTTTCACTTTAAAGTCTTTTTATACGTTCCACTCATCATTTGTCGAGTTTCTTTGATTTCACCTAATTGTTTGCGCTAGATGAGCTGTAATATTCTTTCTCGTTTAATCTTAGGTTTTCTCGGAGACTAAGGATAATATCTGGAAGGATATTTTGCACGTTGTTTTGCGTACATAGGTGAGTGTTCCTTGTTTGTTATATTCTCCTTGATTTCATGACTTGTTGTTGTTGTTTGATAATGTGTTAAGTGCTTTCAAGGATTTCCAAAACGAATTTTCTAGGCGAGCGTGTACTTTATCGCGCTCGACCTAAATGAAACGTGAAATTTTAAATGATTTAATGATTAATACATTAGTTGTGCATGATGTAAGCCTTTTGGCTGAATTGGGCCCTGCTCTTCGTTACCGATCGACTCGAGCCAGAAGCGGACTCGGTCGGGTGATATGGTGACCCTGGGTGTGAACGTTGGTATACTCGATTATTACCTTGTAGGTTGGTAGAACCTGGCCAACGTCCAGGAGGGGGTGAATGAAATGAACAAACGAACGAACGAGGGGTTTTACTTACAAAATTTCATTTTCAAATGATTGGAGGAATAAGGGGAACGACAGGAGAACGAACGAACGAATAAATGGCTCCCTGAGAGCCCGTATCCTTTTAATAAATGTTATTATTACTTTATATTATCATGTTTCTTGCATTACTTGTTATTTATGGTTAATACATTAGCTTTTATTGTTTGATTATGTGTTTGGAACCTCACTGAACTTTTAGCTCACCCCTTTAGTTTGTTTCCCTTAACAGGGGAAGGCGAGCAAGGACGAGAGCTCGGTTTAGACTAGCCTAGACTAGTTTCTGATTTTGTAATGGTTCTCGCCCTAGTGCTTGGCACGAGTTGGATGTGTGATGAACTGAGAACCTTTGTATATTCGATGTTTGTACTCCCTTTTGAGATAGTAATGTACATAAGTTTTGCGTTAAGTTTTGGATTGTCGTTTTATTTATTCCTGTGATTTATTTCGATTTTAATTGAGAACTGAAGTGAACGACTGAGTCCCGGCGAGAGTTGGGCGAACGGTCCGCCGAACCGTTTGGTTTGCCTTAGGGGAAGGTGGGGCTGTCACACCTTTCACGTACTGTTGACTTCTATTATTGCAGCGAATAGTTCTCTAAAGCGATCATGAAACCTTTTCTAATTTAATTATCTTTGTCTTTAACATCTTTACTTCTCATATGAATCTTAAATAGCTAAGAATGGTGCAAATTCAAGTCCAAGTCATATGGGAACTAGTTTTAAACTTTCCGAACAGTGTAGCAATCCTTTCCATTTGGTCTTTACTCCTCCTTATGATATTATAATGCTAGAAATAAAATTTTTAGTAACGGAACGACTCAAGTTTGTATACATGAAAATTTTATACTAGTTTTTTAAATGGTAACAGTTATTTTTTTCCCTGTGTTTGTGTGTTGTTGGTGCAGCAATATTGTATTTTTCCTGCCACGTTATCACTTTGTACGTTTTCACAATGAATTAAGCAAAAGACAAAGAAAGCCCGACCTGGTGTCAAATTGTCAGGTCAGAATGTCTTCCTAAAGCAAACAAAGCCAGCTAAAATTTGGGTACCCTTGGTTTTTCTAAAGCAATAGACCCAATAACTCACATTGTACCATATTACTTGATGAAATAATGTAGCACAATTTGAATCATTGGATTCTTAAAAATTGGATCTACTCAAGTGTGAACCAACAAAACCTAACTGGACATTAATCATCATTAATTAAGTCATTTGGTTGGAGACCAAGTTTTTCTTTTTCAAAAATTAAATTGGATGGAGACCAAATAAAAAACTCCCTTTTGAAATTCTTTAGGTCTAGATATCAAAGGGGTGAAAGATACACTCACGTTGTAAAGTAATTACGTTGGTACTTTTTTTTCCGTAAAAAAAGGTTTGGATGAAGTCAACTTCAACCATCATCACAAGTTATGATATATTTTCAGGACTATAAGTCATTTAAAGAGGTTCTTAAAAATTGTTCACCAACAAAATTCTTATATTGACAGTGAAATTCAAACATACAAGTTATTGTAAGAAGGTAACATGTTCTTATCAATCGAGTGAGAGCTCATTACTTCTAATACATGATGTGTGAACCAAAAAATCCCCTTTCGGACATGATTGATTGGGTTTCTACTTTTATCTTAATTTATTTTGAGAGCGTGAATGATTGGGTTGACCATTGACTGAAGAAAAATACAGAAGATTTTCCACCCGCGCATGTCCCTCCTGTCCTTCACTTTGCTCGTCGTGATCCGCTAGTACTCTATAAACCAGTTCTTGGAAATGGACAATTCAAGCAACAAAAGCAGTTGCGCACTATAAATTCGAGCAACAAAAGCAGTTGCCAGAGATCCGCGGTTTGTGTCTCGTTTCTGGCAACAACTACAAGGAGCTTTAGGGACCAAGTTGAACTTTAGTACTACCTAACATCCCCAATCTGATGGACAGTCAGAGAGAACCATTCAAACATTTGAAGACATGCTAAGGACCTATATTTTGAATTTTGGTGGAAGTTGAGGACAATATATGGTGTTAGTTGAATTTGCGTACAATAATAGTTATTATTTCTCCATACAAATGGCACCGTATGAAGCTCTTTATAAAAGAAAATGCCGATCACCAATATACTAGGATGAAGTAGGGGAAAGAAAGGTTTTAGACCCAATTGCAGTACCATAGATCGAGGATGCGTATGAGAAGGTGAAAATGATACGTCAGAGGCTTCAGACAACATAAAATCGACAGAAGAGCTACGCCGATAATCGACGAAAGAATTTGGAGTTTGAAATTGGAGACAAGGTATTTCTAAAGGTCACACCACTTCGAAGTCTCGCTGTGGGAAAAGAAAAGAAACTTTAACCGAGATATGTAAGACCTTTCGAAATTCTTCAACGAGTAGGGAATGTGGCATACCTATTGGAGTTACCAGCAAGTCTATCCAGAATCCATAACGTGTTTCACATTTCTATGTTGAAGATGTATCATCCAGACCCCACTCATGTACTGAAACCAGAAGAAATTGACATTGACGAATCGCTGACTTACCAAGAAAGGCCGGTACAGATCTTAGATAAAAAAGTAAAGAAATTAAGGACTAAACAGATACCATTAGTAAAGGTTTTGTGGAGAAATCATGAGGTAGAAGAAGCTACTTGGGAAGTGGAAGAAGACATTCGCGCAAAGTATCTTGAGCTATTTAGTAATCAATGTGAGAATTTCGAGAACGAAATTCTTTAAGGGGAAGAGAGTGTGAGAACCCTCACTTAAAAATATGAATTCTCCCAAAAATTACTTGCATTACCCTAAAGTTAAATCACTTATAACAATTCCATGCATTGCATATTATTGCTCTTACTTGAATTGTAACATTTTCTTGAGTTGGCTTTATATTATTTCACCACATATACTTTGTCCAAATATTCTTTTTTGTGGTTGAGACTTTATATGATAGTTTAGAGGTGTTAAATAGACATTGAAACATTTGGAGGGTTGAGACTTCATTAGTCAAAAATTAAGGAAAAAAGGGCCAAGATTGGGCCATGTGGCCAAACTCTAGCCATTCAACCTTTTTGACCAAAGGATTAGAGGAAATTTAAACCAACTTTACTTCATTTTCTCCTACATATTTTTGGCCACCTTGAAGCTTCCAAAGGAAGGAAGAAAACTCCATATTTTTACTTTTAAAACCTTAACTTGATCTTGAGCAAAAATCATAGGAGAAGGAACTTGAGTTAGTGAGTGAACCATCTTCAACCCTAGAGTGTGTTTCAAGCCTAGAGCTTTGGTTTCAGTGGTTTGTTTTGGTGCTTCAAATTTCACATAAGAGAGCTATATGAACCTTAAATCCTAGCTTTCTTGTACCATATCAAGTATTTGAAGTTTTGATGGCAAATTAGGAGTCAAATGGATGTTGTTTGTAGTTAAAATTCTTGAACTAAACAAGTGATAGTAGGGTTAGTTGTTTTGCATACCATGTGTTTGATGTATTGCTTGAACTTTGTTTATAGCTTTCCTTCATGTATTTAAATGTTTTGGACTCTTTTTGAGTTAAGGATAACACTTGGCATGATGTTTAACTTAATTACAATGAAAGGATGAAGATTGGTGAGATAAGTGAACTAGTAGACTGTTTTTCTTCTCCTTGGCTGGCCGGTTTGGTAGAGAAGGTTTCTCCTTGATTTTGTGGTTCATTTGCACCTTAATTAAGCCTAAGAAACTTGGCTAAACATTGGTTTAAGGTTTGGTGTGAGTTAAAATGGAAATGAAGCAAGAAAAGTGGTTGTTTTGAGCAAGTAGTGGACTGTTTTGATTCCTTTGGTTGGCTGGACTGTTTTGATTCCTTTGGTAGGCTAGACTGTTTTGGCTCTTTAATCCATTATGTGTGTTGCATTTTGGACTCCAATGGTACTAGGTAACTTGCTTCCTTGTATATGAATCCTAGGAGGTTGATTTGGATGAATGTGAACCAAAACAAGTGAAGTTAGTAACAAGAACTAGTGTAACTTGGCTAGGGTTTTAGGGCTAATCAAAACAGGAAAATCTGCCGACTTCCCTGGATCATTGGTATTGATAAGAGATGAACTAGAGTGTTCATTTGATACTGTTGGAAAGCCCTTTGAGTCTAATTTCCAGCGCCACTAACGGCGCTTGATTCTGACTTTCCTACAGTGAGATATGGCCGTTTTTCCGAAACTATGCGGGCACGACTATTTTATCCGTGAAGAAGACTTTGAACTTGAATGAAAATTTTCTTTTGCCCAACTTTCTTGCACTTGTCAAACTTGTTTTAACATGACCTTTTACTGCATTTTGGGCCTAACTTGTATGGTGAATTGAGTAGATTTAACCACTCATTTGGTCACCTAATGAGCTCACATTTATGTTGGAAATGAACCTAGACTGTTAACGATTTCACTCGTTATCCTAAGATTGGGAAATGGAGGTGATCGTAACCTAAGGACTTGATGTTTGATCACTGCATTGCTTGACAGGTGAGTGTTCCACTACCTGTTAACTGTCTATGTGAAATATCTGAATACTTGATTTGCAACTGTTTGAACCAAGTATTGTTTCGATAAAAATTAAGGCGAGCATGTACTTTATTGCACTCGACTTCCCTCGTTTCCACTGAGACTCTGTATACTGCTATTATGAGATATAATTTCTCTATATATGATTGTGTTTGAGTTGTTTAGGTGATACCCCATCAACTACTGCTATTGTTTGGGTACCCAACCTCATCGGTGAGTCGGTTGTATTGAGCCAGTAAGGGATTGGTCAAGAAAACTGATAAACCCTGAGAACTGTTTACTGAAGTTGGAAACCGGTATACTCGAGTATTACCTACTTACTACTTGTGGTGTTCGGCCCTGATAAGGGGATGGACTGGTGGATGGGAATTGAAAAAAATGGTATTTTACGGATATTGTATTCTTTAAATGCAAACATTGACGGAGAGTCAACAGATTCTCGTATGATCAAGCTCAAGTGGAATTAGCTTTTGAAAGCCACCTGTATTCTTGAATTAAACTATGATTAAATTATTTTAGTGCAATACGGTGCTTACTTCTTTATATTACGCCTTTATTTGGCCATGTGCTTATATGTTTATTTGGAACCTCACTGAGTTTTAACTCACTCCACTCCTTTTGTTTTCCTTAACAGATTGGCGATGGACTTATGGTCAATAACTTTCATAGTTTAACTTTTGTCTTGAACTTGTACTTTGGCTTGTAGCCCTTTTGTTTAGAAAACCCTACTTTTGATTCTTGTAAGTTTGAATTTATAAGTTCGACGTATGTTATGTAAATTAAGTGTGGAGTGGTAAGTTTGACATTTAATTTTATATTCTAAGTTTGGGAAGTTGGCATGGCGATTATATTTCCATTAGGATTTGCACACTTTGTTTTGAAGATATTTCATCAGTTTTCTTGAGTTGCTAGTTTTTTGATCGACCAAGCCCCGGCGAGAGTTAGGCAGGCAGTCTTGTGATACCATAAGATTCGCCCTAGGGAGAGGTGGGGCTGTCACCTACCTGTTGTGATCATATGCACCAATCTTGTGAAATCTGATAATTGTACTTTGGATTATGATTGACTAGTATTGCATCTATGATTACGTGATCCTTTCCTTTTATACCTGTACTGCCTTACACGTGTGTCAGAAATAGAAACCGGAGAATGGCGTTGAAAATATGGATAGTATAGGAGTACGGTTTAAAAATATATGTTGAATACATTGGTGTCTGATCATGATATGAGTTAATCATTGTTTGGGGTGCGAGATAACTTGATGATTCACTTTAGTCCATGGGAAGAATGAATGTTAACAAAGATGACTTAGTACGTTATTTATGCTTGAACATAATGGTATGTGTATGAAGATAATCCGGGTTGAATAGTTGTAAACTTTCAATTATGTTGGTGAAAGACTTTTATCGTATGATTAGTAGTTAAGGTTCAATGATCCATGAGTAAAAGGGAATGTAAATTGGTTCTTCGAATCTTAAATATAAACTAGATAGTTTATATGAAGAAATTTAGTCTATCTTTGACAATGAAACCTGTTATACCTGACTTTGAAAAAAAATGATGATGAATTCAAAATTTTTTCATTTGATAATATATTTCTTTACCTTCTACACCTTTTAGATACTGATATTTAAATTTGCTATAAATGTGCTTGTAAAAGTAATTTAGAATCTTCGATCTGGTTTTTCTTGTTTAAGTTATTTGGGTAATTTTCTTGTACGACATTTTCATGAAATTTGAGTTATTAAGATCGTATCTTTTATAAAAGAAAAGATTTTAACCAAGTAATTTTTGTCCTCCCTATCTTACCTTTCCACTTTAAGGTTAACATAGAGAGTCTCCTTACAAACAACCAAGAATTTTTTTAAAAAATTACTTTTATGAGTATCATTCTGAAAATTTTATATCCTTCTCTTAAATTTCAAACATTTTGATTTTTGTTATAAAGCTATATTTTCTCTTTGTGGAGAGAAATGAATCTAAGAGCCTTATTATATCTGATGTAAGGTTTGAATTTATCAAAGTAAGTGACTAGGGGACTATGATAAGGCATTGTTAAATTTAAGGTTTATCTTTCAGTGTTTTGATATATGTATACATTTGTATGGAACTTGATGTGATTTTTTTTAAGTTATTGATTACTTGAGGTTTCACTCTAACCATTTTGAAAGATTAATAGGGTTAAGGTCTAGTAGGACAAAATTACTACGTTGTTAAGATCTTATAGAATTTGATATACGAGACATTAAATTCATTGAGAGTACTTAACGACCATTGGGATATTGAGGTAAGGATTACATGATTTGTTCTTTGATTTGGACAAAAATTCTTTATTTGTTTGTGGTTAATAATGAAGAAAGGCAGTTCGAATAGAGAAGATAGTATATGGCCAGTGTACTGTGTTTGATTTCAAGATCCGATAAAAGTAGTAACCAAGTTTCGTAGTTATCGTTTTCACTTTTCATCGGGTTTTCAAGCTTACTACCCTGCACATTTTGTCATCCTTGTTAAATTTTCTTAGCATATTAGCTTAGGCTTATGTGATAAGAGTTTCCCTCTATATAAGTTTGTGGTAGTACCGTAAGTAAAGGCTATATGAAAACTGGAGAAAAATCCTGTAGCATCAAGTTATGTGAGAATTTCGAGAACGAAATTCTTTTAAGGGGAGAAGGATGTGAGGACTCGTACTTTTATTTTTAATTTCACCTATTTTAAAATTATTTGTATTGGTGTTATTTGATTTTATTATTTTAGCATGAATTTTACTCAAATCACATTTTTATCGCTTACGCATCAAAATTTTTCAAAAGTCACACCGATACGACCAATTGGAGATTTGGAGAATTAACCTCAGACTAGTAAGAATGTATATTAGGGGTGTAAAGGAAACTACCTTGGAAGATTAGTATTAGAGAGTAAGAAACAAGAAGGAAACTAGTAGTGCTTGACACTATTCGGTCACTATTCCTAGTTGACCTTTTAACCACCAAAAGCTAGCTTTCTTCTCACCTTCACATCAAAATTCAAAGCTCCATCCTCTCCTTTCCTCTCTCATTTGGCCGAACACTTGAAGCTCAAAAGAGGAAAAGAAAACTCAAAACTCCAACCACAAATCTTGCTCCAAGAATTCATCCAACACCTTCAAACTTTTGGAAGTTAATTTAGTTAGAAGAAAGCTCCTACCTTGTGGTGATTTCTTGGTGGATTGGTGGTGAAAAGCTTGGCTCTAACTAGGGTTGAAGAAACCTTGGAGAGGTAATAAGCTTCACTTTCTTTGATCTTTAGTTTATACAAGAGTTAGTAGTGATTTTGGGTTGATATGCAAGGGTATTTGAAACCCTAACCAAAGATAGGCTAGATGACTTGAGGAAACCCTTGTTTTCTTGATATATACTTAGGTAGATGCCTTGAGGTGGATGATTAGATAATGGACTTGAAGATTCTTGTTTGTTTGGTTGTTATTTTTGTGATTTCTAGCTTGATTTGGGGTTGAATGTTGGAGAGAAAATTTGAAGAGAAAGAGAGGAGGTGTTGTCCGAATTTTGCTAATTTATTTTCCTTGGTTTAATTTCAAAATTTGTTGTTCAAATGGCTGCAAAAATGCTTGTTATATGTTGGATTGTGTGTGTGAAAATTATCTCTCAAAAATCATTTCATTTGATTGGGTAAAAGTTGAGTTTAGGGAAGAGAAGCAAATCTGGAAAATGTTGCCCAAGACAGCCGACCAGAATATCTTTAACTGCACATAAATTTTTGTATAGGAGTCAAAATCAAGTGTTGTTTGTGGCTTTTGAGAATATACTCTGAGGGCTTTCAAACAATATAAGATACCCCAGCTAATTCATTTTCTATGAGCCATAGTGAACCGGCCAAGTTGACTGGTTTGCTCTTACTATTTTACCCGAGAGACCTGCACAGCTGCATCTTGTAGCTCATTTTCACTCCTCTTGTGAAATGAATTTGAAGATAGTTTCTTCTAATGATTTTTAGTATCTTGAATGTAGTTTTCAATGCCAAAAACCACACTAAATTTGGACTTGTGTAGCTTTAGTTATGACATGATTTCGAAACTGTGTCGATGCTCTAAGGCTGGAAATCAGTGAACCAGGTTTCAAAAGTCAGTTTTCATGAAACTATTGTATCTTGCTGTAGAAACATCCAAATTGAGTTTTGTTTATTTACTTTGAAACTAAACTTGGAGGCCTTTTCGTGGTATAAATTTCAAGGGCTGATTTTATTTCTATGAATTTTGCCAAATTTCCAAATTTCGCTAAAAATACAAGACTGTTTTGCTCTGTTCTTACTGAAACAGTGATTTTGAGCTAAGATTTGACTAAGTTTGGATGTGAATCTAAAAAAAGTGTCTTCTAGAATCATTGAGCCTATTTTCCAACGGTATAAGATTTGTAAATTTTGGAGTTATAGAATTCAAGTTATGATTTTTCAAAAAAGATTGCCAAAACTAAATTTTTCCTTGTAAAGTGACAAAACTCCAAAGTGACTTACAAACATTTTCTATGTTTCAAGCCTGACTTTCTTGATTGCGTGCATCTTATTTCATACTTTGGAAAATAGATTTCAACCCCTAGTCTAATGCCCTTGGTTTCCATGAAATTAAACCATAAAGTGGAGCGTTTTAGCTAGAATAATTCTTGAGAGATTTCACTAGTTTTATATTCAAAACTTGGAACTTTTAACTTCAACCTTTACTAAGAAAATGAGTAGCGTTTTGATAAATTTTGATTCCATAAGGTTAGGAAATGTGAATGCTCCTTTATATTCTAAAACTTGGTATAAGATTAGAAGTTTGGAGATATGAAATTCATCTTCCCTTTCCTCAATTTTTGTGCCAAAAATTGAGTAGGGTACTTTCTTCTTGGAATCAAGATTTCTTGCCACGACTTGACTCGAAAACGACTTTTGAGTTCTCCTTGAGTGTTATTTCAATGCTTAAGCGAAAAGTCTCTTTTAACTCAATTTGAGCTTGTGGCTTTGAGTGTGGGTAGCAAAAGGATATTTTTCTTATTAGCCTTGGTCGAATACCTAGGTAATCGTGATTGTGTATGTCTCAGGTGATCACGTGGACACTGAGCGGCAGCATGTACCACACCCTATTCGGGTAGGAGGTGCCTCTCATCTCGACTCAGTACTATGACCAATTTTAAGTCGATTGGAACATTATCTCATTTACTGTACACTATTGCATGATCTATCTAGTTACATAATTTATTATGCATTATGTCCTGCTCTATTTGGATTTGACTTAAAGGTATCATTCGTGCTAGTTTACTTTCCTATTTTCTTGGAAGCTCACTGGGTTTCTAACTCATTCCATGGAATTTGTTTACCTTACAGGTGTAAGAACATAAGAGTGGGAATTGGAGAAGATATAGACTTTGTCTAAATTTTGTTAGTTGCTCGCGTAGGCACTCCTTAGCTCTCTAGCAGGCTTGTTTAGTTTTATTTTGTAAGTTATCTTCTCGACTGTATTTAGAGATTATATGGGCATTTAATACCCACGGTTATATATATCTAAGGTTGTAATTGTTAATACTCTTATTATTGAGATTATTGTTTTGTAAATTTTGTGGTGCGTGAGTAAGTTCTGGCGAGAGTTGGGTAGGCGGTCTGCCAAATCCTTGGGTACAGTTTAGAGGGAGGTGGGTCATCACAGGTGGTATCAGAGCCGCCTCGTGTGGTCTCTTCATTGGGTGAGATTGGGTCAAGTGATGTTATGGTCCCAATAATATGAATAAGTATAAAGGATTAAGTGCTTTTCTTAAGCGTAAGTTGTGAGTCACGAATTTATCGACGTAAAATCTTTATCATAATACTCGGAAAAAATAGTTATGTACGTCTGGTAAGAATCTCAAATATAGAAGATTTACTTTTGGGATAGGCTAACTCGAGTTGTGAATTATCTTATTTTGGATTCTTGTACTGGAAGCCCTGTTTTGAGTTGCGACTTGATGCTCAATTATGAACTAGTTGTGGACAGAATTTTAAAACGATTTCTTCTGAGAAATTGTAGCCTTATGAATATAGTTTTCAACGCCACCAACCACGCTCAATTTCGAGTTGAATTGAGAGGGTTGTGGCCAAATTTCAAAACTGATTCGGTGATGGAAAACCCTCTTTTGGGCTAGCTGAATGCCTTAACTTGAATTGGGAGTTGTTATTTTGAAATTTTTGGTGTTAACCACCTACCAAAAGTATCTTGGATGTTTATTAGACCTTGTCTTCATAATTGAACCATGTTTAAGAAATTTTCATTGGCCAAATGTTTGAGAAAAGGAAATCGGAAGTACAAGGCAGATTTGCCTTGGAAATTCTTGAAATTTTAGTGGCTTGGTTAACTAACTTCCCATACAAATTTTTGTATGAAATTTGATAGAGGAATAGCTCTTACATGGTAGTATAATACTGCCAAATTTGGTGCCATTCTGAGTCCATTTCGATGCCCAATTAAAGTCCCAAAATTTATGTTTCAAATCTGAAAAATCCTTGTTTAATGAGGAAATTTCAGCAACTTTGAGCTACTATATCTTGGTGCTCAAAACTCCAATTCTTGTTCCACTTATTGTGTTTTAAACTTTGATTGTAACTCTAATTGAGTTTCAAATTTGAGAGGTTATTTCACATTCTATGAATTTTTGCCGAATTTCCAAAATTGGCCAAAAACCAACCCCGAAACTGTCTTGATAGTCCAAAACAGCAACTTTGAGCCAACTTTTGAATGTCATCCATTTGAAATCATGAAAAGGTGTCTTCTAGGAACTTTTAGTACTTTGGAAGTAGTTTTCAATGGTACTAAGTTTTAAAATTTTGGACTTTTAGAAAGTGAATTATGATTTTTCAAAGAATGCTCCTAAATTCGATAATTCTTGGCCGGATTGTGACGTGGCTCTTCTAAGTCCGTCTTCGATCGCTCGTTTAGAAAATTATTTACATGATTTCATACCTACTTGCTTCCGTCCAATGATTTCAAATATGAAAACTGAATTTTCCTTGAATATTTAAGCCCCACTCTTGAGTCTCGATTTTCGAGAAATTAAGACTCGTTTTCGTGACATTTTCTTAGACTGTACAAGTGTGCAATCTTTCTTGATAATTAGGGATTTTAAGTGATATTGAGTGATAGTTCATTATTAATTGGTCAGGTACTCAAGGAGACCATCAAGAGGATCTCACAGGAGACGCCTAGACACCTGATTGTGCTTTACTCTCTTGTATTGACTAGGTGAGTGTTCCATATAAGTGTAAGTAATTTGAATAGTTTATGACATGATTATGCCATGGTCATTACGTGTTAAGTGTTTACTGTACTCGGTCTCATTTAAGTAAGGTGTACTTGAATTGCCCAGCATGAAATATTTGAAATGCATATTTACGTGAAGTGTACATGAATTATTTGAAGTGAATTGCTTGAAGGGACTTGTTAAGCGAAATATTTCAATGATTGATTATGCTATGGCTGCATAAGTCGATTGGAGTGAATCTCCTCGACTCTTAAGTGATAAAAGTAGGGACAGCCAATGGGCGACCTACTAAAACGATAAATGTCTACCAATTAACCGTGAACTAATAACCGTTTACCGATCTACTTGGTTACTTGATTACCATAAATTACATGTTCATGTGAAATTCTCGCATATTGCTTACGTGTTTACGTGTTAAATGTTACTGATAATTGCTCCTATGAAATTGTCCACTATTTTAAGGCGAGTGTGTACGTTATCTCACTCGACCTACAAAAATGATAGATTTTTATTTGTGCATGTTGTAAGCTCTAAGTTGAACTGGGCCCTGCCCTTGGTTACTAACCTGCTCGAGTCAGGATTGGGCTCGGTCGGGTAGGTTGGAACCCTAGGCCACCGTTTCAATATACTCGAGTACTACCACTGGAGGGATAAGGTGATGGCTAGACAAACCGAGGGGTTATGAAGTTAAAAGATGCAGTTGACCGAAATGGTTCCACTGGAACACCGTATCCTTCAATGTGTGTTTATTTTGCATAATGATAACTGCTTTATGCTAAGGTGCCAACGTGCAACCTTGAGCCATACCTGTGATATGCTCCAATTATTCGTACAATGATAACTGTCTCATGTTAATGTGCCAATATGTAACCTTGAACCATACATGTGGTATGCTCGAATTACTTGGTTTATTAGAACTACTAGAGTGTCTTGGAACCTCACTGAGTTGTGTAACTCATTCCACGTTTTTATTTTTCTTAACGGGTTCGAGACCAAGAGTGCTCGTGAATAGTACTAGATTATTTTCTTTTGAAAACTTTAAGTTGTATTATAGCGGATGACTATAGTACATATTCCGTTGGGTTGTATTTAAACTTGAAAGCTAACTAATTATAAGTGTGAGATATTTTGGAGTACTTTAATTATGTATTGAAGTTATTTGAAGTATTTCTAGTTTTCAATGATGGATTGTACCGAGTCCCGACGAGAGTTGGGCGAGCGTCCCGCCGATACCCTTGGGTTCGCCCTTAGGAGAAGTGGGGGCGTCACAGTTGATATCAGAGCTTAGGTTTCAGATCTTTGTAGTGTATTCTAGATTTAAAAGTTTAGGATGCCGGACTGTGACATTTGTTTGAAAGTTAAGTGACTATTTGTAAGAATGAAAATCAGAACCACTTCACGTGGTTTCTGCGCGGGGTAAGTTTGGGTCAAGTGGTGTTATGGTCCTTACTATGTGAATGAGTAAAGACTTAAGTGCTCTTCTAGAAACTTGAGCTGTAAATCATGAATGTGATAGGTATAAACCCTTTATCTTGATCTTTGGAAAAAAATTAGATATGTATGTGAGGTTGGAATCTTAACTTGGATGATTTACACTTGGGAGCGTACAACCTGAGTTGTGAATTACTTTATTTCGGATTCTTGTACCCGAATATCTAAGAGTTGAGGGCAATCCTAAGGATTTGAGATCTCCATTTTGGGGGAATATGAATGAACCGATAGTTCACGTGAATAGTTACATGAAATCAATAATCGTTTGGCTAAGATGGCACAATAACTAAGAGCGACAGGTGAAAAAGTTCGCAACCCAAAAGATCCTTGTGTTGGAATTGAAGTTGAACATGTTAGGGAATGGAAATCATCTAGTTCCAATTAATCTAGTGAAATACTACTTGTGATCTTTTGTAGTGGGACGATGGGAGTAGATTTAAGAGTTGTACCTTAGAGATGAATGTATTTTTGATAATCACGTGTTTACTTTTGTTTACTGACTTTGACTTGGTATGAACTTAATTTGACTATAACTTGTATTATGATTTAATGAGCTCTAGTTTGTGTTTACTTGCATAGTGATAATGTTATTTGTGTAAGTGATTTCTTTGTCTTTACAAGTTGTTACTGGTGTGTGTGTGTATAGTTCAATTATAACTTAGTGTGAGATTTATACATGTGCATGTAGATTAGCTGTGAACATGAAAACTAGAGGACAACGGAAGGGACGTCAACCTAGACAACCCCAAAATCAAAGAGTGGATAATGGGTCTAATATTGATCAAAATGCCGAGACAAGTACTGGGAGAGGAGATGACCAAATAGGATTAGTTTTAACTCGCATGACGGATGTACTAGAACTCTTAGTAGCTCAACAAGGTCAGGGGGTTGGACAAGGAAACCAACGTGAAAATCAAGAGATAGGGGAGGATCGAGTTTTGGAGCGGTTTCAGAAATTCTTCCCGCCTAAATTTTTTGGAGGACCTGACTCAGAAGTGGCTGAAAATTGGTTAGAGAATATAAGAAATATATTCGATGCATTTGACTACATAGAAGAAAGAGAAGTCATTTTTGTTGTATTTCAACTTGAAGAAATAGCTCGAGTCTGGTGGAATGTTATAAGAAACAAGTGAAAAAAAGATCAAACTCCAAAAATTTGGATAAACTTTGTGCGTGAGTTTAATGAGAAATTTCTTCCTCCACTTGTCCAAGAAAAGAGAGAAGACGATTTTATAAAGTTTCGTCAAGGAACTTTAAGTGTGACTGAGTATGAAACACGCTTCACAAAATTATCTACATATGCTCCAGAATTGGTGGCTACGGAACGGAAGAGAATAAGACGGTTTATCCAAGGATTAAATTTAGAAATTCAAGATGCCCTTGCCGCAGCACAGGTTGAAACATTTAGTGACACTTTCGAGAAAACGCAAAGGGTGAAAAACACAGAATCCCAATTGAGAGCCTTTCAAGCAAGGAAAAGAGATGCATCGGATAATAGACTAAGAGAAATTGCACCACCACCCAAAGTTTGAAAAAAAATGGATGGAATAAAACTATCACTCCCTGTATCACTCATGATAAAGGAACCAGAGGGGACTATGTCACGAAGAGCTCCAGTAGGACAGATACAATCAAAGAAAATCTCGCAGGCAAGTCAAGTCACGATATTCCGTCCGACCTATGGATATTGTGGAAGGACGAATCATATCGAAGAAAACTGTTGGCTAAAGGGGCGGAAGTGTATGGGATGTGGGAGTACCAACCATAAATTTCACGACTGTCCACGGAAGTATCCACGAGAAGCTATTACTTCACAAGGAAATAGAATTGTCCCTCGACGAGTCAATGGAGGAGGAAACCGACTAGTAGCATCTGTAAGAACATATGAAATGATAACACAACAGGGTTCAAGATTATTTGAAATTACGGAAGGTATGAATTTCAAAAACGAAATTCTTTTTAAGGAGGGAAGGTTGTGAGGACCCGAAATTTTCATTTTTATTTTTATTTTCTGGTTTAATTAATTATTTACTCACCCGTTTTCTCTGAATAATTTATTTCAATCATTTTAAACTTATTTACATGGATTAATGTCTCAATTATATTTTTAACACGTCTCGTTAGTAAAATTAATTTTTCTAGGGCTCGTTCAACGAGAAATAAGGAGTACACGTTTTTTGAGGCTATGTTCGATCCGAGAGTATATTAGTCTTGAAAAATTAAAAATGATCCATAGTAGATTAAGAAAAATTAATTGAGAGATTATATGTGAGTTAAAGTTTAAACTTATACCGTATGCGCGTCAAAAGTTTTCCGGAAGACGCGTTAATACAATTAATTGGAAATTTGAGAAATTAATGCTAAACTCATGTGAGAACTTATGTTTTTATTTCTAAAATAGTTATTTTCATGGTTATTTACCTTATTATTAGTTGGTTACATTATCGTTATAAAAATTTCTTATAAATTACACTTTATCGCGCACAAATTGGAAGTACGCGTTTTTGCGCGCCCGATTAATTGGAGGACTTTAGACCTTTATTTTTAGATTATTAAGAGTGAATAATAATAGTATGGAAGGAAGTGCATTAGAGGTTTAGTGCACAAGTGAAACGAACTCAAGAAGAGTCGGGCACGAAACGCGCGCTAACGCGCACTATTGAAGGGTTGACTTTTGGAACATTTTTGGCCACACACTTAAGCTTCTTCAAGAAGCTTTTCCACCAGCCATTTCTCTCCCCTTTCTCCCTCAAGACAGCCGACTCTCTCAAGCAAGAAGGAGCAAGAAACTTTCTTCTTCATTTCTCCCAATCCAACCATCCATTTCGCTCCAAACTTGCAACTTAAATTCAAGACCACTTGGAGATTCACTTAGACAAGGAAAAGAGCTTCATTTCCACGGTTTCTTGGTGCTTTCTTGTGGCAAAAAATTTGACCTTTAGCATCTAAGAAGGTATCACATGATCTAACCCTTGAAAGTTGTTATTTATGATTGAGTTTAGAAACTTGTAGCTTCTTATGGGTAACTTTGTTTGGTTATAAATCTTGTGAGTGGGCTCTATGAAATCCCACATTGGACTTGATGGGCTGATATGATAATTTTAGATGTTACATGTGTTGTTTTAGTGCTAAACTAGTGGATCTAAGTTGAGGAAGTAGAAAGAAATCAAAGGAAACTTGAAAGAGGAAAGGGCCGAATCTGTCCTATTTGTGTAGAGGCTTTAATTCAAAATTTTTGTGGTTAAATTGACTTGTTTATGATGTATATATGTTGTGTGGGTTGTGTGGAAAGTCTCCACAAAAAATTACGTGATTTGGATAGGTAAATGTTGAGTTTTCGAAAATTTGTCACAGCTGGAAACGGGTGTCCAGTGCACTCCGGCAGTGTTTTTGTTTTGACCATAACTTTTTGCTTCGATATCAAAATCGAGTGCCGTCAGTGGAATTAGAAACTAAACACTTCCAGTTTTCCAAGGTATAAAGTAAATTTCCTGATTCCACCTGAGTGAGCCGTACTAACCTTGTAAAGTTGCCTGTTCTGTTTCTTGTCTATACTGGAAGCCCTGTTTTGAGCTGCAACTTGATGCTTAATTATGAGTTAGTTGTGGATAGAATTTTAAAATGATTCCTTCTGAGAAATTGTAGCCTTTTGAATGTAATTTTCAATGCCATCAACCACGCTCAATTCCAAGTTGAATTGAGAGGGTTGTGACCGAATTTCAAAACTGATTCAGTGATGGAAAACCCTCTTTTGGGCTAGCTGAATGCCTTAACTTGAATTGGGACTTGTTATTTTGAAATTCTTGGTGTTAACCACCTACCAAAAGTATCTTGGATGTTTATTAGCCCTTGTCTTCATAATTGAACCATGTTTAAGAAGTTTTCATTGGCCAAATATTTGAGAAAAGGAAAACGGAAGTACAAGGCAGATTTGACTTGGAAATTCTTGAAATTTCAGTGGCTTGGTTAACTGACTTCCCGTACAAATTTTTGTATGAAATTTCACAGAGGAATAGAGTCCATTTCGATGCCCAACTAAAGTCCCAAAGTTTATGTTTCAAATCTGGAAAATCCTTGTTTAATAAGGAAATTTTAGCAACTTTGAGTTACTCTATCTTGGTGCTCAAAACTCCAATTCTTGTTTCACTTATTGTGTTTTAAACTTTGATTGTAACTCTAATTGAATTTCAAATTTGAGAGGCTAGTTCACATTCTGTGAATTTTGCCGAATTTCTAAAGTTGGCCAAAAACCAACCCCGAAACTATTTTAATAGTCCAAAACAGCAATTTCGAGCCGACTTTTGAATGTCATCCATTTGAAATCATGAAAAAGTGTTTTCTAGAAACTTTAAGTACTTTGGAAATAGTTTCCAATGGTATCAAATTTTCCAATTTTGGACTTTCAGAGAGTGAATTATGATTTTTCAAAGAATGCTCCTAAATTCGATAATTCTTGGTCGGATTGTGACGTGGCTCTTCTAAGTTCGTCTTCGATTGCTCGTTTAGAAAATTATTTACATGATTTCATACCTACTTGCTTCCGTCCAATAATTTCAAAGATGAAAATTGAATTTTTCTTGAATATTTAAGCCCCACTCTTGAGTCTCGATTTTCAAGAAATTAAAACTCGTTTTCGTGACATTTTCTTAGACTGCACAAGTGTGAAATCTTTCTTGATAATTAGGAATTTTAAGTGATATTGAGTGATATTTCATTATTAATTGTTCAAGCACTCAAGGAGACCTTCAAGAGGATCTCACAGGAGACGCCTAGACACCTGATTGTGCTTTACTCTCTTGTATTGACTAGGTGAGTGTTCCATATAGGAGTAGGTAATTTGAATAGCTTACGACATGATTATGCCATGGTCATTACGAGTTAAGTGTTTACTGTACTCGGTCTCATTTAAGTAAGGTGTATTCGAATTGCCCGGCATAAAATATTTGAAATGCATATTTACATGAAATGTACTTGAATTATTTGAAATGAATTGTTTGAAGGGACTTGTTAAGTGAAATGTTTTAATGATTGATTATGCTATGGCTGCATAAGTCGATTGGAGTGAACCTCCTCGACTCTTAAGTGATAAAAGTAGGGACGGCCAATGGGTGGCCTACTAAAACGATAAATGTCTACCAATTAATCGTGAACGAATAACCGTTTACCGATCTACTTGGTTATTTGATTACCGTAAATTACATGTTCCTGTGAAATTACCGCATATTGCTTACGTGTTTACGTGTTAAATATTACTGATAATTGCTCATATGAAATTATCCACCATTTTAAGACGAGTGTGTACTTTATCTCACTCGACCTATAAAAATGATAGATTTTTACTTGTGCATGTTGTAAGTTCTAAGCTGAACTGGGCCCTGCCCTTGGTTACTAACCTGCTCGAGTCAGGATTAGGTTCGGTCGGGTAGGTTGGAACCCTGGACCACCGTTTCGGTATACTCAAGTACTACCACTGGAGGGATAAGGTGATGGCCCGACAAACCGAGGGGTTCTGAAGTTATTAGGTGCAGTTGATCGAAATGGTTCCACTGGAACACTGTATCCTTTAATGTGTGTTTATTTTGCATAATGATAACTGTTTTATGCTAAAATGCCAACGTGCAACCCTGAGCCATACCTGTGATATGCTCCAATTATTCGTATAATGATAACTGTCCCATGTTAACGTGCCAATATTTAACCTTGTACCATACATGTGGTATGCTCGAATTACTTGGTTTATTAGAACTGCTAGAGTGTCTTGAAACCTCACTTGGTTGTTTAGCTCATTCCACGTTTTTATTTTTCTTAACAGGGTTCAAGACCAAGAGTGCTCGTGAATAGTACTAGATTGTTTTCTTTTGAAGACTTTAAGTTGTATTATAGCGGATGGCTATAGTACATATTCCGTTGGATTGTATTTAAGTTTGAAAGCTAACTAATTGTAAGTGTGAGATATTTTGGAGTACTTTAATTATGTATTGAGATTATTTAAAGTATTCCTAGTTTTGAATGATGGATTGTACCGAGTCCCGACAAGAGTTGGGCAGGCGTCCCGCCGATACTCTTGGGTTCGCCATTGGGAGAAGTGGGGGTGTCACAGAGTTAGAGTGCCAAACTTTTACTTTAAAGAATATGATTCCTTATTTTGTTATATGTAAAAATCGATGATAGTGATCTTTGTGGGAAGACCCAAGAATGGAAGTAAGTACTTCTGTGATTCATGTTTCTTGGGTGACCTATAAGTAAAGGAATGAAAGAGTTATATAACTAGAGTTTTCAACTATGATTAGTTACTCTTTTCAATCCTTTGATTTGCTAACAGGTTATCACTTGAGTTTAAGTGAATTGGTGATTTGACAAATTTGGAAGATATGCATGAGGAAATAGACATGCTTCAAAAGGAAGCAGAATTTTAAAAAAAATTGGCTGACTACTGGGAAGGACGATGGAAACAAGAATATACAGAGAAAATTGAGTTACTGCATATGAATATATGACTGAAAAAGAAATATGAAGGGATCCTGAAGGAGATGCGGAATAAGTTTGAATTGGTGCATTTGTCTAGTGAAGTAGCATCTCAAGACATTTCTAGTAATCAAATTAAAAGTGGTGAAAGAAGTTCCCGCGATATTAAAGGAAAATGTAAAGAGATTAGTGAAGATGAACTTACTATGAAGGATAAAGGAAAGAAGAAAATAAGGCATGGACACTTCAAGTAGAGATGCGTAGCTGTTAAGTGTGAAACTTATAACAAAATTCATATGGAATTATGCTATTTAAAAACTGGTGCATGTTTTAGATACAGCCAACTTGGACATCAAGTGAGGAACTGCCCAAGATTAACAAATTTCATGATAGTGAATCTGCTGTATGTAAGGATCGAAGACAACCTAAGAGGGGGGTGAATTAGGTTGTTTAAAGGCTAGCCAAAATATAAATCACTTTTTTTCTGAACTGTCCCTCTTTTTCTAAAGTACCAGACCAAGGAACAAATTATGATAAAGCGGAAGTAATTTAAAGCAGAAAAGATAAACAGTTAATGTTGCAAAACAGTGAATAAGAAGATGGAATAGTAAACCAAATCTCAAACTCGACTAGAATATCCCTTTATATTGTAAGCTCCTTCAAGTTGATTCAACATACAACCAATCTCTTGTGTACACGGGAAGGATCACTTCCTCCTTGCCTCAAAATACACTTGATCAAGCAAGGAAGTTTTACAATCACTCGAATAACCTTCACAAAGCTACACTATTGAAAAAATTGAATCACACTTAAAAAGCTAAATGAAGATCACACAACTAAGAGTACAAATCTTTTTTTTGGAGTATTCTTATGCTTGAATCACTCAAGATCTGATGTAGACTTAATGTGTATCAGTGCTTTTGGTGGTTGACTTTTATCCTATTTATAATAGACCAAAAACATTTTCAATTAATGCCACTAACGGACACAAGGCAGCTGAAAGTCAACTAGCCATTAGTAGTGTCGGACGTCCAGTAGGCTGATTTTATGCGTCCGAACGCAGGCAGTGAGTTCAAGAAATTTTCTTGAAATCTTTAGGACGTCCGGCAGCATCAGAATATGTGTCCGACCATATGATGTACAACTTGGAATCCTTCATTAATTCTTTCGGACATCCGGTGCTTCTAATGCTTGTCGTCCGAAGTTTTACAACAATTGTCGAACGTCCGGTGCTCAGGTATTGTGCGTCCGATCGAGGTTAGAGATCTTAGAAGTGCTGACTTATCAGCTTCGGACGTCCGAGGATAGGTTCTTTGCGCGTTCGAAGATACTCAACAGTTATCGGACGGCCGATAGGATGTATTTGTGTGTCCGACAGATGTTTTAGCAGATGTTTGGCCTTTGAACCTGTTTTGCTCTATTTTCTGACCAAAAACAAACTTGAAAAACATTAGTTTTATCCACTTGTTTTGTAATCATCAAAAGGTATGAACAAAGATAAACAATCCCCCCCTTTTTTATGATGACAAAACAATGGATGAAGTGAGGGAATTTTGGTATAGTTTCCCTTTTCTTAGAGAGGTCTTGGAGTATTTACAACTCCCCCTCAGAATGATATCCACATCCCTTCAGTGACTCCCCCTCAGAAAATTTTCTATACCCCACAGAAAAGTTTACTTGACTCCCCCTCGCATATAGATCAGATTCTTGACTCTCCCTCACATATAGATCAGATCCATATCCTGATTCCATCCATGTTCTTCCCCCTTTTTGTCATCATAACAGCAATATCAAAATCAATCAGAACTGAGATCAGAGTAGCAACAAATGACATAAACAAGAACTGTCATAAACAGCAATCAACAAAAACTGTCATAAACAGACAAAATCCATTTAAGACAAGAGAGACAACATCCATTTAAAACAAGAGAGACACAACCATAATATAGAAACACCTTCCAACAACGGATAGCTAAATATTTTTACAGACCAGTAGAGAAATAAACTCCTTAAAATTAACAAACACACCAGATGTCTTTTAAGAGCAAAATATGCAAAAGAGAATTATTGAGAACTACTCATGAAGTGCAGTGGCCTAGTAGTGCTTATATGGTAATCTTGGATGATCCAGGCTTTCTCCTAGTCAGACGAAATTGCTCAGGATCCACATGATCTTCCTCTTCAGTATCTTCAGCATCAACTTCAGTCGCCTCTTCAGAGATGGGAGCTTTTCCTTTATTCTTGGGCTGAGAACTGGAGGCATGAGCTTCTGGAGTAGCTTCAGTACCAGGAGTGTGCTCAGTAGGCTCAGGTCTGGACTCTTTTCGATGAGCATGTTCATTGTTCACAAGAGTGGGAGGCACAAGAAGATTTCATTTCTCAATGAAGGAAGCCTGCTGGTCAGGTGTCATGGTCGACATTAGACCATCTTCAATGAGCATAACATGTTGCTTGAGGTCTTCAAGCAACGTGATGACCTCAAAGTTGTATACAAAGGACTTGTTGGCTGATTTTCTAGGGTGAATGGTAAAAGGAGAGATATACATGGACTGATCCTGAGGGGTCCTAAGAGTGACTGGAGTTTCGTGAAGGCTTTTTCTTCTGAACTCTGACAGAGATTCCTTGTGACACAGTGACCCTCAAAAAACTTTAAATTTTTTCGTTCAAAATAGGCCTTTGAGAAAACATTTGAGGCATTATCTCTAGGAGACTTTCCAGTGAAGGAAATTTCAAGGTGAGCAAAGATGGGAGTCAGGAATTTTCCATAGGAAAGCTTCCTACGACTGTCAGTACTAATCTTAAGCAGGAATTTGCACATCACAAAACCAAAATCGATTCTGATCTTTTCCACAAAACAGTAAAACAGATACAATTCCATTTTGTTTGCATCGATTCTATGACCATCAGTGGGTACCAACAGATTGGAAATAATGGTGAAGATAATCATGTTCTGAGGACTGAGATCCTCTAATCTCGCCTCAGCAGGAGTGTTGAAGTGAGTGCGAAAGTAAATCATTAACTTGGAGATGTGAAAATGATGGTAAGAAGAGAGGAATTCTTCATATGAAAAGAAATTTACAATTTTTTCTCTGAAGCCATTTTCAATCTTAGTTTTCAAAACAGAGTTAATGACATCAGGAGTTAAAGTGATATCAACAGAATTGACTCTAGAGATAAGTTCGGTATATGAGTTTCCTTTCCTAAGATTTGCAAAAAACTGGTAAAGCATGTCAGGGTAGAAGGTGTGTGGGATAGTCAGGAGGTGAGTCCATTTTTGGAACTCAAAAAGCTTAAGCACAGGTTCTAAATCAATCTTACAAAATTCATATGGGATGACAGACCTCTGAATGATGAATCCTTTTTAAGAGATTAACTCAAATCTATCTCTGGCCTCGTCATCAATGAACTTTGGCAGGGGTATAAGTTCTTTGACAGGCTGAGCCTCTGGTTCCTTTGAAGTAAGTTTCGTTTTCGCACTTTGTTTGGCAGATGACCCAATAGTCTGAGCACCAGACCTTGTCCTAGGTGATTTTCTGGTAGAGGGTTCAGGTGTTTGCTGTTCCTCAGTTTGATGTGCTTCCACCTGTACAGGAGATGGATCAGCAGTTGGAGCATCCTGTAACTTCTTTGCAGGTTGCTTTGCCTTTCCATCACGAGTCCCTGTCCTCTTTTTGGATACCCTGGTGGAAGGTTCTACGATCTCAACATTTTCATCCATGAGTCTAAATGTGCGTCCGACACTTGCTGAACCGCCTCTATCTCTCACCATGATGTAATGCAGTTGATTTTTGAGATGCAGTGTAGTGCAGATGCGTGTCAAATTGACTACTAGTGCGTTAAGAGCTGCAGAGGATGCTTGAGATTATTACAGGTAGTGGATTTGGAAAAGTTAGGGTTTCTAGTATGAATTGGGAATTATGAGGCAGTTGGGAGTTATGGGGTGTTATGAGTGGAGTAAAACAGTCAATGGAGGTGTTATAAAATTGGTTGGATCAAATTCTTGGAACTTGAATGCGGGAGAGACTAATTTGAATTTTGAATTTGAAGGAGAACCGAAGGGTTGCGTCCGAGTTTAAGGAGGTAACTGAACTGAATGAAATGGATGGCTTCTTTATAAGACGCAGTAAATTGAGTGTCGGACGGCCGAACGAAGTGAAGCGCCCGACACAATCGTCCGAATAGAAATTTCCTGGGGAAACTGATGAAGAACACTGTCGGACGTCCGTTCTAACTCATCGGACGTCCGATGGAAGTTTTTTTAGAGAACTATTTCACAGACGCCCAGTTTTGTTCTAAGATACACAAACTGGTCCAGTGGAAGGGATTTTGTGAGAATATCAGCAATTTAATTTGTCGAACACACATACTGAACGCAGATTTCTCTCTTTTGGACAAGATTACGAATGAAGTGATGCTTTATGTCTATGTGCTTTGTTCTAGAGTGCTGAATGGGATTTTTTGTCAAATTTATGGCACTAGTGTTATCACAATACATAGGCACACATTCATATATTAGTCCGAAATCATTCAATATATTTTTCATCCATAACAGTTGAGCACAACAAGCACCAGCAGTAATATATTCTGCTTCAGTTGTAGAAAGAGAAATATCATTTTGTTTCTTGTTGAACCAAGATACTAAGCAGTTTTCAAGAAAACTACATATTCCTGATGTACTTTTTCTATCAATTCTACAACCACCGAAATCAGCATCAGAGAATCCACTCAATGGGAGTTCATTACACTTAGGATAGCAAAGACCAAAATTCAAGGTTCCTTTTAGATATCTAAGAATTATTTTTACTGCATTCAAATGTGATTCCTTTGAACAGGACTAAAAACGAGCACACAAGCATACAGCAAACATGATATCTGGTCTACTAGCAGTTAAGTAAAGCAGACTACCAATCATACCTCTATACTTTTTTTCATCAACTTTTGTACCTTCTTCATCTTTGTCGAGTTTGGTAGATGTGCACATAGGTGTTCCAACCTGCTTTGAGTCCTCCATTCCAAATCTTTTGAGCAGCTCTTTGGTGTAGTTTGTTTGATTGATAAACGTTCCTTCTCTAGTTTGAACCACTTGGAGTCCAAGGAAGAAATTTAATTCTCCCATCATGCTCATTTCAAACTCTTTTTGCATAATTTTGAAAAATTTCTTGCACAAATTCTCATTAGTAGCACCAAAAATAATATCATCCACATATATTTGAACAATTAGAAGATCACGTGAACGTTGTTTAGTGAAAAGAGTAGTATCTACTATGCCTCTTTTGAACCCATTTTCAATCAAAAAATCACTCAAGCATTTGAGAGTTTAAAAACATGCTCTTGGAACTTGTTTTAATCCATATAAAGCTTTTGAGAGTTTAAAAACATGGCTTGGATGATTCTCATTTTCAAAATCAGGGGGCTGATCAATATAAATTTCTTGATCTATAAAACCATTTAGAAAAATACTTTTAACATCCATTTGAAATAATTTAAAATTTTTGAAGCATGCAAAAGTTAAAAATAGTCTAATAGATTCTAGCCTAACTACGGGTGCAAATGATTCATCAAAATCTATTCCTTCTTCTTGAGTGTAACCCTTAGCTACCAATCTGGCCTTGTTTCTAACTATCTCACCTTTGTCATTCATTTTATTTTTAAAAACCCATTTAGTGCCAATAATAGGATGATCTTGTGGTCTAGCAACTAATGTCCAAATCTTATTTCTTTCAAATTGATTTAACTCCTCTTCAATGGCCAAAATCCAACTCTCATCATTCAATGCATCAACAACATTTTTGGGCTCAAAATGTGAGACCAATGCAAAGTTATCTATTAATTGTCTAGAGGAGGAACGTGTTCTGATCTTTTCAGATGGATCCCCAATAAAAAGTTCCTTAGGATGATTTTGGACGAATTTCCAGGCTCTTGGAAGATCATTAGGAATCGCAGTGTCACTGTCATTGTCTTCTCTAGCAGGACTGTCTTGATTTTCATCTTCCTTTGAATCATTTTCTGATGGAGCTGTGCCTTGATTGCTGATTGTTAGCTTCTTTAATTCTTCTCGAACACCTGCATCATCATCTTCACCACAACTCATGGAAGTGTTATCATTAGATTCATCAAAAGTGATATGTATAACTTCTTCTATAACCAGAGTTCTACAATTATAAACTCTAAAGCCTCTCTTATTTTCATAATATCCCAAGAAGATCCCCTCATCAGATTTTTTATCAAACTTACCAAGATGCTCCTTGATGTTTAGAATGAAGCATTTGCAACCAAAAACTTTAAAATAACCAACTACAGGTTTTTTTATCAAATAACAGCTCATATGAAGTCTTGTTCAAGATTGGTCTTAAGAGAACTCTGTTCATGGTATAACATGCAGTGTTTATAGTTTCAGCCCAAAAGTACTTCGGTAAATTGCATTCACTAAGCATGGTTCTAGCAGTTTCTTGAAGAGTTCTATTTTTTCTCTCAACCACTCCATTTTGCTGTGGTACTCTAGAAATAGAAAACTCATGTGTAATGCCATTGTTGTCACAAAATTCTGGAAATTCACAAAAACGAAATTTTGTGCCATTGTCACTTCTTATTTTTATGATTTTCAAACCAATCAGATTTTGAACCTTGGCAAACAGGGAAACAAAGTTTTTAAAAGCATCATTTTTATGTGCAAGAAACATCACCCAAGTGTATCTAGAATAGTCATCAACAACAACAAAACAGAATCTCTTGCCACCAAGGCTTGTGGTTTGAGTTGGACCAAAAAGATTAAGATGTAGGAGTTCTAAGGGTTTTGAGGTAGAAACACATTTTTTTGATTTAAAAGATACCTTGACTTGTTTTCCAAATTGGCAAGCATCACAGATGCGATCTTTACAAAAATTGAGTTTTGGAAGCCCTCTAACCAGGTCTTTTTTGGAAATCTCTTTTAGCAAATCCATATTGAAGTGACAAAACCTTCTGTGCCACAACCAGGGATCCTCATTTGCTACTTTGAGACAACTAAGGCTGGAAGCATCAACTTTTTCAAGAAACACCATATAAATGTCATTAGCTCTTTTTCCTTTGAAAATAATGTTAAACTTTGAGTCAAGAACAAGGCATTCATGTTTCTTAAATAACACGAGCAGGTTCCTATCACATAATTGACTAACACTCAGCAAATTGTAACTCAGGTTGTCGACTAAAAGAACATTATGAACAAAAGTCTGACCATTCTTACCAATATCACCAATTCCAATAGTTTTGGCTTTATTATCGTCTCCAAAAGTAACCTTTTCACTTTTTTTTGGCTTGAACTTGATGAACTGTGATGCATCACCAGTCATATGTCTTGAGCATCCACTATCTATGAACCATTTTGATTCTTTAACAATGTTCACCAGGTTCACCTACACAATAGTCCACAATATAATGTTTGGTACCCATTACTTTTTGGGTCCTTCATGATTAGCATTATGTCTAACAATCCACATGCATCTCATTCCATTTCTCATATTTTTTTTAACATAACAGTTACTATTCATGTGACCAAATTGACAACAAAAGTTGCATACAGTCATTGGATCAATCAAATGAACAGGTTTAATGAATCTGACTTGCCTTCTCTTGTAGACAGTGAACTCATTTTTACTATAATTCAATCTTTTCTGATGAGTGTTAAGGTGAGGTTCAGTGTCATTCTTTTGAAGGCGGTTCTGTTTCATATGTTGTAACAATTGACATAAATCATCCATCCTTTTTTTTAGGCTGCATTGTTCACTTCTGAGCATGTCACAGAGATTTATCTTTTTGTTAAGTTCAGCAAGCACATCAGTTTCAATCCTTTTCAGATTCTCATTTTCATGTTTAAGAAACTTGTTTTGTCGAAAAAGATTTGCATTATCTTGTATTAGAAAGCTAATTTTCTGTTTTAGTTCCTTGTTTCTAACATAGGATTCTTTTAAGCTGTTATGGATTTTTTTTAGGAAAGAATTAATATCAACATCAGACTCACTATCACTATCAGTTTGAAAGTTACATTGGGTTACCTCTTCATCTCCAATGGCCATGAAAGCCATTTGGGCGGATTCCTCTTCTTCCTCTACTTCTCTTTCTGAATTGCAATCATTCCAGGTGATTTGAAAATTGTTGAATTTTGGTTTTCGTTCACTTTTGTTCTCCTTCTTTTTCTTCATTGGACATTCATTTGCATAATGACCAGGTTGGCTGCATTCAAAGCGCTTATCAGTTTGCTTTTTGTTGAATTCCAGCTTTCCTTTATTTCTGAAGTTGTTAGACTGATTTGGAAAGGAATTGCTATGTCTTCCTTTTCTGAATCCTCTCTTGTTGAATATTCTTTTGAAACCTCGTGTGATGAGTGTGAGAACCTTGAAAAATATAGATATACATATATACATATATGTACGTGTTGCATGTGCATTTTAGACTTTTAATAAATTTTATTATTAATTGATTTTAAATATGTGTGTAAAAATAATTTGTTTTAGGTTACAAATAATTCAATTGTGCAAAATATTAGATTATTTGAATTTCGCCAAGTTAAATTAATATTTCTTGACGTAGAGTGTGTCATTGCTTTTATATTAATTTCTTGATTTCAATAACTAATTTTAAGTATTAATAACTTTAGGTGTTTTCGGGAATCTAGAATTAAGACAAAATCGTTTTAGGTTAAAACTCATTATAATTATTCTTAGAACGTTGAATCTTGATAATTTAATTTCCGCGAGACTAGTATACTAGTAGGCAATTGAGTTTCTTTTGGGGTAAAATCTTGAAATTAGTTACGAATGAGAAACCTAAGTGGAAGGTCGAATAAGATGTTAAAAGACCAAATTAGCCTTATCTCCATTTCGAATTCACCATGCAGCCATGGAGTCTCCTAGAACAGTCTTCAATTGCAAACAATTTCAGCATGTCGGCTCCATGTTTCATTTCACCATTTCCGCCATTATAAAACCGACTCAGCTCCACTATAACAACTATCATTTACCACAATATCCTCATTTCATTTGTTTCTCTACCATCAACCGTGAATAACCAGCCCTTTGGAATTAACGACCGAGAGAGAGAGAGAGAGAGAGAGAGCCGAGCTTCTCATTCGTTTCTTTTCTGCCGTAAGCTAAAAAAAAAAAAGAAAGAGAGAGAGACCTGCTGCTCATTCTTTCTTGTATCCGTGAGCTGGTGAAGGGTCTGAGAACCAAGCTTCCTCCATCCTAGCCGCAAGTTGGAGCAAGGGAGAGGAAGAGCTAGCAGGCTGCATTTCTGGATTGCCGAGAGGGAGGAAATTTTTGTTGCTGCTAGTCGTGTGTGTGTACTCCAAGCTGAGGTAATTTCCAGAACTAGACTAGTTGTTTAAGGGTAGATGATGGTGATTATAGGCTTGCATGTGGTGGTTGTGTGGTTAGATGATAGATTAAGTCACAAAAAAATCTGATTGAGAAGGAATTGAAGCTGCCGAGAGCTTGAGCTGGAAATTTGCAGTTCTAGTTGGCCAATTTGTGATAATATGAGTTATATGTGTATTTAACTAATCAAAATCTGAATGATCAAGCTTTGCATGAAGCTAATTAACTTTGATTAAGCAAGAAAATTGAAGGAATACAAAAATCTGGTTGCATGCATGTCAACCGAGAGAATTAGGATGAATTTCTGGTTAGATGGTAATTTTTGATGACATTCGAATTTGTTTTTGGATACAATCTGATAGATAGCTCGATATTTGGTGTTGCATGTGAACTGTATGGCCAGAAATTCGGTTGTATGGCTGGAAATTTTTATTTGGAAGCTGTTTGACTGCTAAACCAATTTTCCAGCTTAGCCGATGGAGTTATTTTGGGAGTTGTATGGACGTTTGGTATGAGATTTGCTGGAAAGTGTCTGACTCTCACTTGGTTGTGTGTTTAGCTAACTAAACACTGGATGTTTAAGTCCTGCATGAGATTAATTAGCCGTGTGTAAGTCAGAAAATTGAAGGAAAACAAAATCTGCTGCATGCAAGTCATCCGAAAATAATTGAACAAATTCTGGATTTGTGGTTGAATGTTGCTGATGACCGAACCTGTTTTGGAATAGAACTGATAATAAGTCCATTTATTAGTCATGCATGTTAGTCTTGAGTGCATAATACAATGATTCAGCCGAGGAAAATTCGGATTAATGACCGATTAAGTGCTGGGAAATTTCTATGATATCCGAGGGAGTGAAACCGGAATTTCAGCTTGTTCATGGAATTCTCCTTGGAGAATAAAATTTGGAAATGGTTGATTTATGTCTGTTTTAAGTCCTATAAGATATATAGATGTGAAACTCTTGAATTGTTGGTAGATTTGGCCGGAATTGTTGAACTAAGCCGCTGGAATTTTTCCAGTGTAACCGAGTGAAGAAGAAAAGAATTTTCCAGATTTCTTTTGCGAATTTTGGGTTCTAAAATTTTGTTATAAGCTGAAAAATTTTTATGTTAAACTATTATATATACTGAATCTTAACTTGGTTTGGACATGCATGAATGATTTGAATATGAGTTGTGGATAAAGAAAAAGAGAAAAGAAATCTGAATTTACGGCCTTGAAAAGGAGTTGAACATTTGACTAGTTTCTTTTGAATTTTAGCTAAGACTCTTGTATTGGATGTTAAGAGTAGTTTGTAGCTGGTTAATATTCTTTTACATGTTAAGTGTTCAGTATTTAAAGCAAGCTAAGGATGGAAATCTTGTTGAAAATTTTGAAGTATCTTTGCTGGAAAATTTGTACATGGTTGCTAGCCGTACTAGTTGAAATTTTTAGTGAGATTATTTTCTGGATGATTATTATAAGGGATGTTGGTTTGATGCCAAGAGCTAATGATTGATGAAACCCTAGTGAAATTTATATTTGAATTGTGTTTTAGCTATATTGGCAACTTGGAATACAATGTGCAAATGAATTGGAATCGTGAAGTCCGTTTTAGTCTTTTGAATTCAAGTACCTTTAAATCAAGACTTGTGGGAATATTTTGCCTTAATATCCAGTTATATACTTTGAGTATAGTACGCTAATATTAAAATTTAAATATCGGGACTTTTAAAACCTTGCCGACTAGTTAATTCTTTTCGTTGCTTAAACTAGTTTTATTACCTTTAAGAAATAATTGTATTAACTTCCAAACTTTATGTTTTTCATAAAATTATCCTTGGTTAGTTGTTTTAGAGGAAAATTGTTAAAAACACTAGATTTGATTTATTTCAAAAAAGAAAGGCTTAGAAAACTTGTTCGGCAAGAAAACTCGTTTGAACTAATTTGGTTCTAGTTTGCCCCTTTAGAAGGGAAATATCTTTAAAGAAACGACACGAAACATTTTATTCCTTTACTAGTCTTGATTCAAAAAGAATTATTGATTTGTTTCGAGGAAATAAACTAGTTTTATACAAGATAATCTTTTATATATATAAAACAAGAGTTTGTTTAGTAAAACTTAAAGTTTTTAAAACTTGAATTTATAGGGTTTACCGAGGACGTGGACTTCGATTCACAGCTTGACTTTTGAGCTACACTTTTGGTGAGTGTCCGTGCTTGTTTTATGACTAAAGTGTTAAAGTGCTTTCTTGACTTGTTATGTGATATTTGGAAAATGGTTTTCCTGAACCATCGAAGTGGCAGTGTATACTTTATCGCACTAGCCTTTCGAGTGGTGACTTGCTTGAAATGTTTTCTCGAATATTCTGCAATTGTTGACTGGAGCGTGGACTCGTCAATTAAACTACCAGGCAGGGGAATGTACCACACCTTAGGGTGGGAGGGCCTCTTATCCTGACTTGGTAAAAGTGTGTTGTGACGTCGTTGGGTGAATCCCTCGACTAGTTTATAATGTGACGTCGTTGGGTGAATCTCTCGACTAGTTTACAAAAGGTATACTCGAGTAATACCAAACTCTCTCGTGCAGCGTGCGGGCCCGGTAGGGGGAGTAAATTGGCTGGAGCGTGTTAAAAAAAAATAATAAATCTACATGGACTTTAGTTAGTGAAAGTTGACGGAGAGTCAACTGCGGTTCATTTTGATCAAGTGCGGGGAAAATGGCTCCTGAGAGCCCCTGTATCCTACTCTGTGTTGTTATACGCTTTCCTACTTGTTGATCTTAAGGTTGAAATTATTATTTGCTATTTGTTTTATACGATTGCATGTTTGGGGCACCACTGAGTTTTAGCTCACCACACGATATTTGTTTTCCTTAACAGGTTTTGGCGTTCGAGAATTTTGAAGTCTGCGTTTGTTTTTTTTTTTTTTTGTAAATATTGCATCGAATCGAACTATGTATCTTAGTTTTGGGTTGTCACTTGAAGCTGGAAAAGTGCAAGCCCTAAGCTTTGGCTTGTATGAATTATTTGAGCTTTATAAGTTTACTGTGTGTTTTGTAATGTATATTTGTAGTTTGTGTTGAACTAGTCAGAGATGTACTTAGGAGTGAACGTTTGGATGTTCAATGGTAATGTTATCTCTGAAGTTAATGTGTTTTGGTATTCCAGTCGTTTAGAAGTTTGGCATGTTCGGATGACGAACTGTATTTTGGTTTAAGTTATACGGGGATTTTGGTCGGTTTGCTTGCGTGAGTCCTGGCGAGAGTTAGGCAGGCGACCCGCCAACCCTTTGGTTCGCCTTAGGAGAAAGTGGGGCCGCCACAGGTGGTATCAGAGCTTAGGTTAGAAAATTATTTGAATGATTCATTAGAAGTGTTAGAAACCCTGAACCTTTTTAGAGTTAAGAAGCGAGACTATTAGGCGCACTCTAAGTAGTATTTGAGTAAGTTAGCTATTTAAGTATTAACCTTTGGATTTTGGTTATTTTGCAGGTATAGAAAACGGAAACGGACATGCTGATGGTAATGGAGTGGCCAATGGACATGTAGAGCCTCTTAGGTCCTTCTCCTATAGGTCACGAGACGGAGGACCCCGTATACGTTATACACCAGCTGATAGGTTTCCCCGATGCTAGTGTAGGGTCACATATGCTTACCCTAATGAGTTAGTGCTGTCTTTGGACGACGATCGTCGCCAGCTGAGGGACGCTAATCACATTTTGACCCAAGATGTCGAGGAGTTGAGCATCATGGTTGATACTTAGATGAATCGTATAGCTGAGCTCGAGCAGAGGTTAGCAGCTGAGAGGGCTAGATCAGAGGGCGCTCGTGAGGAATTAGGGAGACAGATGTCTCGATTGACTCGAGTAGCTGAGGAGGTACGAGACAGGAGTGCTGGTATTAGAGCTTATGCTACTATGATGATAGACGAGGTCATGGGTATTATTCAGGAGACTGCTCAGGCAGGTGCGGAGGAGGACCCGGACGAGGATCCGGAGGAGAATCCTGAGGAGGACGTTGCCCCTGGCAGCCCTGCTGAGGGTTAGACTAGGCTTGCTTTGCTTGTAAATAGGTATCCAGGGTTAGTTAGGGTGACACTAGTTTAGGTCATAGCATTTTGTCTAGTTAGATGGCCTACTTTTGTGGCACTATATCCCTATTTTTGGTTTAAGGGATTGTTTGTACATATTTACTAAACTTGTGTGCCATACTTTTGGAAGGCACTCTAACCTGCTAGTTGTAAGAACTTTGGTATGTGAATATATGTGCTAAGTGTTTTATCTTCATTTCCTTAACATTCATGTTGATTTTACTTACAGAAGAAAAATATATATTATAATACTAATGATAATAAGTAAATAAATAACAATATTTTCGCATTAATTGTTTTATTTATATCAATAGGCATAACTAGACTATGGATCGGCGAGTTAGAGGTAGAGAACGAGGGAGATCAACTAGACAACACCCCGAGGGTAGTGGTGATAGGGAACCTGAGGTCAATCAAGACCATGGTCAGGGAAACGTGGCCCGAGATCCAGTGGCCACCGCGATCAATAGAATAACTGATGTGTTAGAGCGCATGACTAAGCACCAAGCCCCGGGGGCAGTGCATCATCAAGGAGGCCCAATCGATACTGAGGATCGGGCATTAGAGAGATTCCTGAAGTTTGGACCACCTAAGTTCTACGGAGGTCCAGAACCTGAGGTAGCTGAAGGTTGGTGGGAGAGGATCTCTGATATTTTTGCCGCTCTAAATTATACAGAAGAGAGGCAAGTGACTTTTGCAGCATTCCAGTTTGAGGGAGTTGCTCGTTCTTGGTGAAACCTAATTAGGGTCAATTGGGACAGGAATCACACTCCCAGGACCTGAGCGAACTTCACAAGGGAGTTCAACGCCAAGTTCCTACCCCCTCTCATCCAAGAGAAAAGAGAGGATGACTTTATCAAGTGTAAGTAGGGGGCGGTGAGTGTTGTCGAATATGAAATTCAATTTACAAAATTGTCTCGTTTTGCTCCTGAATTGGTAGCCACGGAGCAAAAACGTGTAAGGAGGTTTGTGCAGGGATTAAACGTAGAAATCTAGGAGGGATTAGCTGCTGTTCGGATAGAAACGTTTGCTGATGTTGTTGAGAGAGCTCAGAGGGTTGAAGTTGCCAAAACTCAAGAAAAGTCTTTCCAAGCCAAGAAAAGATTTGGCCCTAGCAGCAGTCGGGAGTCGACTTATGCAAATACTCCACCGGCCAAAGTAGGTCGAGAAATGGGTGGAGTAAATAGTTCTGGAGCACCACGAGGCGCTCTAGTAAGAGGAGCTGGGGCGAGAGGTACCGGAAGAAGAGATATCGGTACCAGAGGAGGACCAAGTGGAAGGAATCAAACTAGGAATGCCCCGCAAGGAGGTCGTGTGACAACCCCGCAAGGAGGTCGTGTAACCACCCCTCAGGTAACTTGTGGATATTGCAAGAGGGCTGACCATACTGAGGACGAATGCTGGAGGAAAGAAGGAAAGTACTTGAAGTGCGGAAGTAGTGAGCACCAGATTGCCGGCTGCCCAAAAATACAAGAAGGTGGTACCTCGAGCGCTAGGCAAGCCACTTCTGGAGGAAATAGGCCGAAAGTCCCCGCCAGGGTGTACGCTATAGATAATCAACCTGTACCTGATTCCTCAGAGGTCGTGGAAGGTACTCTTCCAATCTTTCATCGATTAGCTTGAGTACTAATTGATCCTGGCGCAACTCATTCTTTTATGAATCCGAATTTTATGTCCGGAATAGATGTACAACCTGTTAAATTACCTTTTGATCTTGAAGTTAGGACACCTATGGGTAATAAGAGTATAATTACTAGCATGGCTTATAAGAACTGCGAGTTCTGGGTTGGAGAGCGTAAGATGCTAGTAGATCTAGTCAGTTTGGACATAAAAGGATATGATGTTATCATAGGAATGGATTTCCTAGCTCATTACCATGCTAAGCTTGATTGTAGAGCAAAAGTGGTAGAATTTTGGATTCCTGGGGAAGCAACCCTAAAATTGGATGTGAAAGGTAGGTTAGCATCATCTGCTATGATTTCGGGAGTTCGGGCAAGAAAAATGTTGTATAAAGGAATGCAAGATTTCTTAGCCTTCCTGATTAACGCTCCGAGTGACCAAGTAAAGTTGGAAGATGTGCCAGTGGTAAGGGAATTTCCAGATGTGTTTCCCGAAGAATTAAAAACATTACCTCCGGAGAGAGAAGTGGAGTTTAAGATTGATCTAGTGCCGAGAATGGCCCCGATTTCTAAGACTCCGTACCGAATGGCTCCTGCAGAGCTAAAAGAATTGAAAATACAATTACAGGATTTATTGGAGAGAGGTTTTGTTAGAGAAAGTGATTCGCCATGGGGCGCACCTGTTCTATTTGTTAAGAAAAAAGATGGAAGTTTGAGATTATGTATTGATTATCGGGGTCTAAATGAAGGTACAATTAAGAATAAATACCCTCTACCATTGATTGATAGCTTATTTTATCAGCTGCAAGGATCAGTAGTTTTCTCCAAGCTGGACTTGAGGCAAGGGTATTATCAATTGAGAATTAAGAAGGAAGACATACCTAAGACTGCTTTCAATACAAGATATGGACATTTTGAGTTCGCAGTCATGCCATTTGGGTTAACTAATGCACCAGCTACTTTCATGGACTTAATGCAGAGAGTCTTTAAAAAGTACTTGGATCAATTTGTAGTAGTTTTTATTGATGATATCTTAGTATATTCTAAGACTCGAGAAGAACATATTCAACACTTGAAAGTGGTTCTGCAGATCTTAAGAGAACATAAATTGTATGTCAAATTTAGTAAGTGTGAGTTTTGGCTGGAAGAAATTTCTTTTCTGGGGCACAAAGTTTCTAAAGATGGAATTACCGTGGATCCGGCAAAAGTTGAGGCAGTCACAATGTGGAAACAGCCAGAAACTCCAACCGAGGTTAGAAGTTTCTTGGGTCTAGCAGGTTATTACAGGCGGTTCATTAAGAACTTTTCAAAAATTGCTGGACCTATGACAGAGCTGACAAAGAAAAATAATAAGTTTATTTGGTCTCCAAAATGCGAATCCAGTTTTCTAGAGTTAAAGAAGCGCTTAACATCAGATCCTGTTTTGACATTGCCTGATGGAATAGAAGGTTATGTCGTATACTCTGATGTCTCTAAGGAAGGTCTAGGATACATACTAATGCAAAAGGGTAAGGTGGTTGCTTATGCCTCTAGAAAGTTGAAACCTCACGAACAAAATTACCCAACGCATGATTTGGAACTGGCCACAGTGGTCTTTGCTTTAAAGAAATGGAGACATTACTTGTACGGTGTGACCTTTGAAGTTTTTACGGACCACAAGAGCCTTAAGTACTTGTTCTCCCAAAAGGAATTAAACTTGAGACAAAGGCGATGGGTAGAATTTTTGGAAGATTATGATTGTTCAATAAACTACCACCCAGGAAAAGCCAATGTGGTGGCAGACGCTTTAAGCAGAAAGGCCCAAGTAGCGGGGTTGATGGTAAAAGAATGGGACATGTTAGAAGAAGTTTGTGTTTGGAACCCTCGCTTGGAAAGATTGAAAATTTTATTTGGGAACTTGTCATTGAAATCACCGTTATTGGAACATATTAAGGAGGCACAGAAAACAGACCCTACAATCCAAGAAAAGTTGAAGAAGTTACAAAAAGGGGAAAACCTAGACTTTAAGTTAGGATCTGAAGGAGTGTTAAGGTTTCGAGATCGAACTGTGGTTCCAATTGATGAAGAATTAAGGAAAGAAATTCTAGAAGAATCACATCGATCAAGGTATACTATACACCCAGGAGTGAACAAAATGTATCACGATGTGAAAGAATTATACTGGTGGGACGGTTTAAAAGGGGACGTGGCAAAGTTTGTGCAAAAATGTCTGGTATGCCAACAAGTAAAAGCTGAACATCAAAAATCCTTTGGTCTATTGCAGCCATTAGAAATTCCTGAGTGGAAGTGGGAACACATAACCATGGATTTTGTAACAAATTTGCCTAGAAGTCAACAAGGATTTGATGTGATTTGGGTGATAGTTGACAGGCTTACCAAGTCCGCGCATTTTCTACCTGTGAACATGAGCTTTTCTTTGAAAAAAGTGGCCAAGTTGTACACAGAAGAGATCATGAGATTACGTGGTATTCCTATAAGCATTGTGTCTGATCGAGATCCAAGGTTTGTTTCTCGTTTTTGGTAGAAATTTCAAGAGTCATTGGGAACCAAGTTGAAGTTTAGTACCACTTATCATTCCCAAACAGATGGGCAGTCAGAAAGGACAATTCAGACTTTGGAAGATATGCTGAGGTCATATATATTGGATTTTGGAGGTAAATGGAGTCAGTATATGGCCTTAGTAGAATTTGCTTATAATAACAGCTATCACGCTTCAATTCAAATGGCACCTTATGAAGCATTTTATGGGAGAAGGTGTCGATCTCCGATTCATTGGGATGAAGTAGGAGAGAAGAAAATTTTAGATCCAACGGTTATACCTTGGATGGAAGAAGCTCATGAGAAAGTGAAACTAATTAGGGAAAGGCTTCAGACTACCCAGAGTCGGCAAAAGAGCTACGCCGACACAAGGAGGAAAGATCTGGAATTTGAAGTAGGAGACAAAGTGTTCCTAAGAGTTAAACCCGTGAAGGGCGGTGTAGGGTCCAAAAAGGGGAAAAAGTTAAAGCCGAGGTATATTGGACCTTTTGAAATTTTGAAACGAGTCGGAAAGATGGCGTATCAACTGCAATTGCCTTCGAGCATGGCCAAGATTCACAATGTATTTCATGTTTCTATACTCAAGAAATATCACCCCGATCCAAGCCACGTGTTGCAATTGGAAGGAATTGAAGTGGATGAATCATTAACCTATGAGGAAAAACCAGCTAAGATTTTAGAAAGAGAAGTGAAAGAATTGAGAAGTAAGAAAATCCCTTTGGTGAAAATTCTATGGAAGAACCATGGAATGGAAGAGGCAACTTGGGAACTGGAAAAAGATATGCAGAGGAAATACCCTGAATTATTTCATTAGAAGGTGAGAATTTTGAGGACAAAATTCATTTAAGGGGGGGAGGATGTGAGAACCTTGAAAAATGTAGATATACATATATACATATATGTACGTGTTGCATGTGCATTTTAGATTTTTAATAAATTTTATTATTAATTGATTTTAAATATGTGTGTAAAAATAATTTGTTTTAGATTACAAATAATTCAATTGTGCAAAATATTAGATTATTTGAATTTTTGCCAAGTTAAATTAATATTTCTTGACGTAGAGTGTGTCATTGCTTTTATATTAATTTCTTGATTTCAATAACTAATTTTAAGTATTAATAATGTTAGGTATTTTCGGGAATCTAGAATTAAGACGAAATCGTTTTAGGTTAAAACTCGTTATAATTATTCTTAGGACGTTGAATCTTGATAATTTAATTTCCGCGAGACTAGTGTGCTAGTAGGCAATTGAGTTTCCTTTGGGGTAAAATCTTGGAATTAGTTACGAATGAGGAACCTAAGTGGAAGGTCGAATAAGATATTAAAAGACCAAATTAGCCTTATCTCCATTTCGAATTCACCATGCAGCCATGGAGTCTCCTAGAACAGTCTTCAATTGCAAACAATTTCAGCATGTCGGCTCCATGTTTCATTTCAGCATTTCCGCCATTATAAAACCGACTCAGCTCCACTACAACAACTATTATTTACCACAATATCCTCATTTCATTTGTTTCTCTACCATCAACCGTGAATAACCAGCCCTTTGGAATTAACGACCGAGAGAGAGAGAGAGAGAGCCGAGCTTCTCATTCGTTTCTTTTCTGCCGTAAGCTAAAAAAAAAAAGAAAGAGAGAGAGACCTGCTGCTCATTCTTTCTTGTATCCGTGAGCTGGTGAAGGGTCTGAGAACCAAGCTTCCTCCATCCTAGTCGCAAGTTGGAGCAAGGGAGAGGAAGAGCTAGCAGGCTGCATTTCTGGATTGCCGAGAGGGAGGAAATTTTTGTTGCTGCTAGTCGTGTGTGTGTACTCCAAGCTGAGGTAATTTCCAGAACTAGACTAGTTGTTTAAGGGTAGATGATGGTGATTATAGGCTTGCATGTGGTGGTTGTGTGGTTAGATGATAGATTAAGTCACAAAAAAATCTGATTGAGAAGGAATTGAAGCTGCCGAGAGCTTGAGCTGGAAATTTGCAGTTCTAGTTGGCCAATTTGTGATAATATGAGTTATATGTGTATTTAACTAATCAAAATCTGAATGATCAAGCTTTGCATGAAGCTAATTAACTTTGATTAAGCAAGAAAATTGAAGGAATACAAAAATCTGGTTGCATGCATGTCAGGGTGAATTCTCAGTTTATGATGGAAAAAAAAAAGAATTCTACAACGAGGGCGGTTCTTGGGTTTGTTTCCACAAAAGAGGGTCTTCGCATTCTGGAAATGCGAGCTCACTGAGCTCGCATTCTGAAAATGCGAGCTCACATTGAGCTCGCATTCTCGCACTACATACCGCCAAGATCCATTTCGAAAAAAAAAAGACAAAAGTGAGTGGGAGAAGCAGAACGCAATATCGAAACATAGCTGCCGAACATCAAAACAAAGATTTCGGAATTGTCGAACAGCAAAACAAAGAAAACAAATAACATGCACTTCATAAAAATAACTTATATAATTTTTTTAAATAACATTGCGTTATGAAATTTCTAAAATTACAGTTGAAATTGTAACAGATATTAATGACTATTAACTATTAGATTCTTATAACTAAAATTCATCGGTGTCAACAAATAAATACAATTCATTAATAACAAAGGAAAATTAGAATTTGATAAAAAAAAATTATTTGATAAAAAAGGAAAAAAAGTTAGTATTTTATTCATAAAATATAGTCAATACCTTACATGTTAACAATTTCATTCTATTTTTTCATTGATATATGAAATAGAAAGAACTATGCATGTGTACTTTTTCCACCATTTAAATGTATTATAATAAAATAACGTATTTTCAACCGTACAATTACCAATTTTTTTTAATATAAAAGAAATATGATTTTTTTTAGAACACATATTTGATGACTTTAGGCACGTGCAAGTTTTAAAATAAAAAAATTTATTCCTCTACTAATTACAGATTTTAAATAACATTTCTCCGAAATATAAGATTTTAGTAGAGCTTTTAAAATAAGATTTTACTACCGACAGCATTTTAGTAAAGGCAAATTCTACAAAACAAACAACATTTTCTGAAAAAGATACATTTTGGTGGGAGCTCCTAAATTTCATTTTAATTTTTTTTTCTAGCAAGTTTGAATTTAATTTTCTGAAAGTCATACTTATAAATGCGAAATCTAACAAAAAAATTAAATACAATTTTTGGAGGTCAAATTTATCAAATGCGAGCTATTTGAAAATTTTTATTTAGCTCTTACTATTTTCTGGAAAAAATTTAATGAGAGCCCAAAAAAAAAAAAAAAATATCAGGGTGAGCTCTATTGAGCTCGCATTCGTGGAATGTGAGCTCAATAAGCAGAGCTCGCATTTTGCGAATGCGAGCTCAGCAGAGCTCGCATTCGCAAAATGCGAAGACCCCCCCTACGGAATACCCAATCAAAATCACCCCTTTTGTAGAATTTTTTAAAATTTATCACAAAATTAGAAATTTCTCATGCATGTCAACCGAGAGAATTAGGATGAATTTCTGGTTAGATGGTAATTTTTGATGACATTCGAATTTGTTTTTGGATACAATCTGATAGATAGCTCGTTATTTGGTGTTGCATGTGAACTGTATGGCCAGAAATTCGGTTGTATGGCTGGAAATTTTTATTTGGAAACTGTTTGACTGCTAAACCAATTTTCCAGCTTAGCCAATGGAGTTATTTTGGGAGTTGTATGGACGTTTGGTATGAGATTTGCTGGAAAGTGTCTGAATCTCACTTGGTTGTGTGTTTAGCTAACTAAACACTGGATGTTTAAGTCCTGCATGAGATTAATTAGCCGTGTGTAAGTCAGAAAATTGAAGGAAAACAAAATCTGCTGCATGCAAGTCATCCGAAAATAATTGAACAAATTCTGGATTTGTGGTTGAATGTTGCTGATGACCGAACCTGTTTTGGACTAGAACTGATAATAAGTCCATTTATTAGTCATGCATGTTAGTCTTGAGTGCATAATACAATGATTCAGCCGAGGAAAATTCGGATTAATGACCGATTAAGTGCTGGGAAATTTCTATGATATCCGAGGGAGTGAAACCGGAATTTCAGCTTGTTCATGGAATTCTCCTTGGAGAATAAAGTTTAGAAATGGTTGATTTATGTCTGTTTTAAGTCCTATAAGATATATAGATGTGAAACTCTTGAATTGTTGGTAGATTTGGCCGGAATTGTTGAACTAAGCCGCTGGAATTTTTCCAGTGTAACCGAGTGAAGAAGAAAAGAATTTTCCAGATTTCTTTTTCGAATTTTGGGTTCTAAAATTTTGTTATAAGCTGAAAAATTTTTATGTTAAACTATTATATATACTGAATCTTAACTTGGTTTGGACATGCATGAATGATTTGAATATGAGTTGTGGATAAAGAAAAAGAGAAAAGAAATCTGAATTTGCGGCCTTGAAAAGGAGTTGAACATTTGACTTGTTTCTTTCGAATTTTAGCTAAGACTCTTGTATTGGATGTTAAGAGTAGTTTGTAGCTGGTTAATCTTCTTTTGCATGTTAAGTGTTCAGTATTTAAAGAAAGCTAAGGATGGAAATCTTGTTGAAAATTTTGAAGTATCTTTGCTGGAAAATTTGTACATGGTTGCTAGCCGTACTAGTTGAAATTTTTAGTGAGATTATTTTCTGGATGATTATTATAAGGGATGTTGGTTTGATGCCAAGAGCTAATGATTGATGAAGCCCTAGTGAAATTTATATTTGAATTGTGTTTTAGCTATATTGGCAACTTGGAATACAATGTGCAAATTAATTGGAATCGTGAAGTCCGTTTTAGTCTTTTGAATTCAAGTACCTTTAAATCAAGACTTGTGGGAATATTTTGCCTTAATATCCAGTTATATACTTTGAGTATAGTACGCTAATATTAAAATTTAAATATCGGGACTTTTAAAACCTTGCCGACTAGTTAATTCTTTTCGTTGCTTAAACTAGTTTTATTACCTTTAAGAAATAATTGTATTAACTTCTAAACTTTAAGTTTTTCATAAAATTATCCTTGGTTAGTTGTTTTAGAGGAAAATTGTTAAAAACACTAGATTTGATTTATTTCAAAAAAGAAAGTCTTAGAAAACTTGTTCGGCAGGAAAACTCGTTTGAACTAATTTGGCTCTAGTTTGCCCCTTTAGAAGGGAAATATCTTTAAAGAAACGACACGAAACATTTTATTCCTTTACTAGTCTTGATTCAAAAAGAATTATTGATTTGTTTCGAGGAAATAAACTAGTTTTATACAAGATAATCTTTTATATATATAAAACAAGAGTTTGTTTAGTAAAACTTATAGTTTTTAAAACTTGAATTTATAGGGTTTAGCGAGGACGTGGACTTCGATTCACAGCTTGACTTTTGAGCTACACTTTTGGTGAGTGTCCGTGCTTGTTCTATGACTAAAGTGTTAAAGTGCTTTCTTGACTTGTTATGTGATATTTGGAAAATGGTTTCCCTGAACCTTCGAAGTGGCAGTGTATACTTTATCGCACTAGCCTTTCGAGTGGTGACTTGCTTCAAATGTTTTCTCGAATATCCTGCAATTGTTGACTGGAGCGTGGACTCGTCAACTAAACTACCAGGCAGGGGAATGTACCACACCTTAGGATGGGAGGGCCTCTTATCCTGACTTGGTAAAAGCATGTTGTGACGTCGTTGGGTGAATCCCTCGACTAGTTTATAATGTGACGTCGTTGGGTGAATCCCTCGACTAGTTTACAAAAGGTATACTCGAGTAATACCAAACTCTCTCGTGCGGCGTGCGGGCCCGGTAGGGGGAGTAAGTTGGCTGGAGCGTGTTAAGAAAAAAATTATGAATCTACATGGACTTTAGTTAGTGAAAGTTGACGGAGAGTCAACTGCGGTTCATTTTGATCAAGTGCGGGGAAAATGGCTCCTGAGAGCCCCTGTATCCTATCCTGTGTTGTTATACGCTTTCCTACTTGTTGATCTTAAGTTTGGAATTATTATTTGCTATTTGTTTTATACGATTGCATGTTTGGGGCACCACTGAGCTTTAGCTCACCATACGATATTTGTTTTCCTTAACAGGTTTTGGCATTCGAGAATTTTGAAGTCTGCGTTTGTTTTTTTTTTGTAAATATTGCATCGAATCGGACTATGTATCTTAAGTTTTGGATTGTCACTTGAAGCTGGAAAAGTGCAAACCCTAAGCTTTGGCTTGTATGAATTATTTGAGTTTTATAAGTTTACTGTGTGTTTTGTAATGTATATTTGTAGTTTGTGTTGAACTAGTCAGAGATGTACTTAGGAGTGAACGTTTGGATTTCAATGGTAATGTTATCTCTGAAATTAATGTGTTTTGGTATTCCAGTCCTTTAGAAGTTTGGCATGTTCGGATGACGAACTGTATTTTGGTTTAAGTTATACGGGGATTTTGGTCGGTTTGCTTGCGTGAGTCCTGACTAGAGTTAGGCAGGCGACCCGCCAACCCTTTGGTTCGCCTTAGGGGAAAGTGGGGCCGCCACAATGAGTGCAATGTCACTATCATCACCTTCCATGTCATCTCCATCCAGAGAGATTGTATCATCTTTTTCTTGTGAAGTCTTCAGAGCAATGTTCTTTCTAACTCTTGTGTCTTCTTCTTCCTACACCTTAGACTTGAGTTTTAACTCATAAGAGATTAGTGAATTTATAAGGGATTCAATAGATAAAGTGTTCAGATCTTTGGCTTCCTCAATGGCAGTCACCTTGCTCTCCCAATCCTTTGATAGAGCATTCAGAATTTTTCTGTTTTTCTCACCTAGAGAGTAATCTTTCTCAAGAACTTCTAGATCTTTAATAAGATCATTGAATCTGCAATACATCTTGTCGATGTTTTCGTGAGGTTCCATCTTAAAGGATTTATACTTCGTGACCAGAATGGACTTCTTCTGTTCTCTCACATTTTCACTTCCTTCGTGTATTTCTCGAAATTTATCCCAGATTTCTTTTGCAGATTTGCAGCCCTTGAGTCTAACAGATTCGTTTGAATCTAAAGCACTGTACAGTACATTCATCGCCTTGGCATTCAGAGTTGAGTTCTATCTTCAGCAGTTAGTTCCCTTCTTGTTTTTGGTCTCGGCCTGTTTGTATTTGCATCAATAGTAGAGGCATCAAATGGACCTTCATTGACAATAAATCATAGCTCAATATCAATAAATTGTAAGAAAATAATCATCCTTTCCTTCCAACCACATAGTTTGAACCATTGAACATAGGAGGTCTAGTTACTGATTGTCCCTCAAAGAACATGGTATTGTTGGTTGTCATATTTACTCCTAAGCCGATTGAGGTTAATCTCAAGGAGATCAAGCTCTGATACCAATTGTAAGGATCGAAGACAACCTAAGAGGGGGGTGAATTAGGTTGTTTAAAGGCTAGCCAAAATATAAATCACTTTTTTTCTGAACTATCCCTCTTTTTCTAAAGTACCAGACCAAGGAACAAATTATGATAAAGCGGAAGTAATTTAGAACAGAAGAGATAAACAGTTAATGTTGCAAAACAGTGAATAAGAAGATGGAATAGCAAACCAAATCTCAAACTCGACTAGAGTTTGAATATCCCTTTATATTGTAAGCTCCTTCAAGTTGATTCAACATACAACCAATCTCTTGTGTACACGGGAAGGATCACTTCCTCCTTGCCTCAAAATACACTTAATCAAGCAAGAAAGTTTTACAATCACTCGAATAACTCTCACAAAGCTACACTATTGAAGAAATTGAATCACACTTGCAAAGATAAATGAAGATCACACAACTAAGAGTACAAATCTTCTTTTTGGAGTATTCTTATGCTTGAATCACTCAAGATCTGATGTAGACTTAATGTGTATCAGTGTTTTTGGTGGTTGACTTTTATCCTATTTATAATAGACCAAAAACATCTTCAATTAATGCCACTAACGGACACAAGGCAGCTGAAGAGTCAACTAGCCGTTAGTAGTGTCGGACGTCCGATAGGCTGGTTTTGTGCGTCCAAACGCAGGCTGTGAGTTCAAGAAATTTTCTTGAAATCTTTAGGACATCCGGCAGCATCAGAATATGCGTCCGACCATATGATGTAAAACTTGGAATCCTTCATTAATTCTTTCGGACGTCCGGTGCTTCTACTGCTTGTCGTCCGATGTTTTGCAACGATTGTCGGACGTCCGGTGCTTAGGTATTATGCGTCCGATCGAGGTTAGAGATGTGCTAACTTATCAGCTTCGGACATCCGAGGATAGGTTCTTCGCCCGTCCGAAGATACTCAACGGTTATCGGACGGCCGATAGGATGTATTTGTGCGTCCGACAGATGTTTTAGCAGATGCTTGGCCTTTGAACCTGTTTTGCTCCATTTTCTGACCAAAAACAAACTTGAAAAACATTAGTTTTATCCACTTGTTTTGTAATCATCAAAAGGTACGAACAAAGATAAACACTGTAATAGTGAAAGCTAGTAATTAGAGATGTTTTGCCTGAAATAGTTGTACTTATTGGACTATGTGTAGTGAAAGCTTTACATAGTAAGTTGTATCTCTGTTAAAAAACAGTAAACTTGGTGCCTGATATTTTAGTTAGTGATATTAAATGTCAATGGTTGGGCGGCATTGAATCCCTATCCATGAGTCAATTGCTGCAATTTAGTTTTGGATTTAAGCAAGGATCCTTCAATTATGATTACTAAGGAAGGAATTTCGATTAGAGATGGTGATACATGTCTAATGATACAATTGTAGACGATTTTTCAATGTACAGTGTATGAGTTTAAGAGCTAGTGAGAGTAGTAACCAAATTGTGTATTTATGATTTCTTCTTATCAACAAGTTCTATGTTCATATCACCTTGCATCTTTCGATACCTTCATTGGCCTTTCTTAGCATGTTAACTTAGCCATTATGTTATTAAGATTTAAGATTTACAAGTTTCTGGTAACACCATGAGTGAGGGGAAACTCTTGAGAAGTGGAGAAAACCTGGAGAGTCGAGTTTTGTGAGCAAAGGTAAGAATTTTGAGGATGAAATTCTTTTAAGGGGGAGAGAGTATGAGGACTCGAAAATTATTTATATTTTTCTCTTATTTTCAATAAGTTAATTTATATTTTCATTTGGTTTAATTCACTTGCCTTAATTTCTTAAATACTTTAACAATTGAGTCAAGAGTTTTATTTAGGTGCATGTTAGGTCATGTAGTGCATTGTGGTAGTGTGATTAATTAGTGAGAGTGTGAGGACCTAAAAATTTTTATCATGTTAGCCGTTTTAACTCCGTTGCATTTCATTCATTTAGTTATTTATTTATTTGTTATAGATTTGATAATGATTTTAGTCTTAATGATTTTATTAATTTTTATATGTGAAAGTTAGTGAGTGAGGTCAAATGCGATTTTCTTTTATGGGATGTGGAAGGAAACTTTGGAAAGGGAAGGGAGTTTATTGCAATAAGGAAGGATTGGGATATTTGGAGCTAGGAAGTGCTAGAAGGAGACATGTGTCACCATATATAGGAACCAAGTTTCTTTCTTTAAGACTTTTTGACCAAACCTTTCTTACCAATTTTCTTCCATTTTTTGCCTTAGAAATAACAAACAAACAACAAAGGAAAGTGAGAGAGAGAGAGAGGGCCGAGAGAGTGAGGAAGGAAAAGAGGGAAAAAGCTTCAACCAATCTAGCTTCAATCTTGCTTGGATTTTGAGGGAAAAGAAAGGAGATAACTTGGAATTTTCATCCATCTTGACTTAAGCTTGGAAAGGAGAAGATTTGGTGGGTTGAAGTTCACCTTGGTTGGAAAGCAAGAGAGGTAAAATGCTAGATTAACCTTCTTTCTTCACCTTATGTTGAAAATAAGTTGATTGTTGGAATAAAGACATGATTTGGTGGTGAATCTTGGTGATTTCTTAAGTTGATGATTCTTATACTTCATATTTGTGTTAGGGTTTGGATATATGTATATATATATATATATATATGATTATGGTGGTTTCTTGTTGAGATTTTGGCTTTACATATATCTAATGTTATATTAGAGATGAAATTTTATAGATTTGCTAGGTATGATTGGTTGGATTTAGTAAATTAGTTGGTGAAACGTTCAAAAAATTGGAAGAAAAATTCTGCTTGATGGCCGAACTTAAGGGTTGAAATTCAGCTTTGCTTAAGGGCTGAAATTCAGTTTTGAATTCTGCATTTTCATGATGATTTTAATTTTAATTTTGCTCAGGAAACTCTATAAGACTTTAGGCTATAAGAATGTATTGGAATTGAACTAAAATCTTGAGTCTTTAAGTGGTAAAAACACATTTCTTTCACTGTTTTCATGGTTGGAAAATTTGTTCAAAGCTATCCAAAAGAGAGAGTGACCTTGTTTAGCTTTGTCTTGGTTTTGTGTGATAAACTTGTCACAGTAACACCTTAAATCATGATTAGACACACTACAAGAAAAAAAGTCATTAGTGACAACATTTCTTTGTGACGACAAAAAGTCGTTACAAAATGAGGTTGTTTAGTCACGATTTTGAAAGTTGTCACAATTGATTCAAAGCAACTGAGTTTTCAGTGACAACCTTTAATTGTCGTCACAAAACTACTTCGCGCCATGGGACTTGGAAGGCGCGAGTTTTGCGATGGTGACGACTTGATAAAAGTTGTCAGTAATTCTACCACTTTCTTTCACAACTTTTCATTGTTGTCACTGTTTATGTTTATTGACGACCAATTTTTGTCAATAAAACTATAGTGTAGTTAGTGACAACATAAGTATCATCACTAACTTGAACATCTCTAATGCATTTATTTAATTGTGAGCCTCAATATTAATTTAATTTTTTTTTAAATTTGATGATTTATTAACTATGACTTTATTTAATTGTGAGCCTCAATATTAATTTAATTTTTTTTAAAATTTGATGATTTATTAAACTAGCCATAGTTACTTAAATATTAATTTAATTTTTTTAAAATTTGATAATTTATTAAACTAGTCATAGTTACTCAATAAGTTTTTAATTGAAAAAAATTAATGAAAGTTTTTAGTTAGAACAACTATATAAACTATTACAATTAGAACTCAAGGTCTCTAAATTCAAATACCTTAATTTTGGGTACTGTCAATGCCTCCTTGACATCTAATTGGTCGAATGTTGAAACTCATTAAGTACAAATTCATTTTGATGAAAAGCGGAATTAGTTGTGTTATATAAGTTAATTAATGAAATCAGGACTACTAATTACTGCAATTCCTTCAAATTTAATGTTGATTTGCTAAAAGTCAAAACAAATTCATATTTTTCTAACAAATCAATACGTATACTATAGTTTCGTGCAAGTTTACATTCATGATTCTTCAATATAAAACATCTAAAAAAATATAGTACTATTAGACAAAACTAACAAAATTTTCTAGAAACTGATAGAAAGTTCTTAACACATAATTAAGATTTTTCTTTTTTCATGTTTAAAATAATGAATTATTTCTTAAAATAATATGAAAGTAGATTCCCGATTTAGTATACTTAATTAAAATGTTTAATTTAATACAAAGAAAATAACCTTTCTTTGAGAATCTAAATAAAAAGATAAAACTAAAAATTGGATCAAATTTTTCGTTCAAAATGAAAAAGAAACGGCGAGAATTGAAAATTGGTGGAGGCATTCTTTAAAAAGCAAATTTCAAAATGAAAGAGTACAAGTCTACCACTTTTGGGCTAAGTCTAATACACTTCTAATTCTCACATTTTCACTCGCTGGCCTTCTCACTGTCTTTCTTGGTCTCTCTCTCACTTCGACCCCTCTCAATTTCTTTCTCACTAATGCTCGAGCATTCCTCCTTATTGGGCTACTGATTTTGATATGTTTCCTCAGAGCATGTGCTGTAAAAAAGCAAGTTTCTCTCTTCTTGCTTAGTAATCAATTTCCCCCAATTTTTATTGACCCGATTTTGTGTTCCCAACATTCAATTTTTGGGTAAATCCTCTTCTTCTCTATCATTTGTCTAGTTTCCCCAAAGTTTCTTACCCTAATTAGCAATCACCATCATTTGCAATCACCTTTTCTGCCCTACTTAGATGATCAATTGTTTCAATTTCTCCTCAAATTTTATTGCCCTAATTTTTTTTTTTAAAAATTTCTACCTAGGACAAGGAGGGCATCCGCCGGACCAGCAGCACCTTATCTTCACTGGCAAGTAGCTCGAGGACAGCCACACCCTAGTCGACTACGACATCCAGAAGGAGTCAGCCCTCCACCTCATCCTTCACCTCGACGGTGGCGCCAAGAAGCGCAAGAAGAACACCTGCACCAAGCCGGCGGTGACTGAGGGAAATTCTCCCCCCCTTTTTTATAAACTTTATTGTTACTAGTCTAATTGAACATTAGCAGCATGTTCTTATTTTGAAGATTTTGTTCTTTATTGGGTTTGATATATTATTCTCTGAAACCGTTGGATTTTGCTTTCTAAAAAAATTTAGATTGTATGTTTCTTTAAGATTTTATCAAATTCTTGGTTATTATATTTTCAAGCGCTTGGTTTATTTTATTTTTTGGTTTTAATTTCACATTAAACTGCAAAGCGTCCCCTTTTCAGCAATTCCTGGTATGTGTTCAAAGCGTCCCCTTTTCAGTTTTACTTAAAGCGTCTACAAATCATCATTGTGGTGTTGTTTGTAGAGCTAAATGCATTACAATTAAGGTAGTATTGTGGTGTTGTTTGTAGAGCTAAATGCATTACAATTAAGGTAGTAAGAGTAAATTCTACGGATTTGAATGCTTTTCAAAAGCAACATTTTTTTCACTTCAAAATTCAACTTGTTTAGATCCATGCACTTAGTCTGGTTCAAAAGCAGCCTTGAATGTTTCTTGAATTGAGGTGATTGAAATATGTTTGTCAAGACTTCAAGCTCTTTCCTAATGTTTTCCTGTTGGAAGTGCTCTATCTTTGTGTAAATGTGCACACTCACAAATCGACTCTCATTTCCTTTGTTTCCATTTATTTATTTTTTTAGAAACCTAGACAAGTTGCTCCAAATCATTGCATTTGTACTTTGCCTTAAAAGTTGTATATTAGCTATGGATGTAGTCCTGCAAGTTAAGATACTGTAGATTTTTTTTTTCTGCTAACTTATAAATTCATTCTAGAACACAAACCTCTAAGGTTGCATCTCAAGTCTAAGGTGTTGCATCTGGTGACTGAGAAATCTGGTGATAGAGTTCTAAGGCTGCATCTCAAGTCTACTTAAGGACTTGTACTAGTATCACTTTGGAAGAGCTTGGTAAGAGGACCAAAACTCATCAATTAGTTTTGATATGAAAAAAGATCTTCCTCCGTAAAAATTCATGAACTAGGAATGTTATTAGAACAGCATGGACAGCTTCTTATGGTATGTTTTGAGAGTCCATGATTCTCCAGAATATACTTGTTAGCCTTACTTGTGCTGAATTTCACATGTTTCACTATTTTTTAAGGGCAAAGGTGCTTTGGCCAAAATGTTTTGCTTGCAAATGTGTTGACCGCATTTACTTCTCTGCCTAGTATGTTCATTTTGTTAAGTTTACAAGGGAGAGGTCAAACCTCTTAAACAGAAACAAAACATAGGGTCGCAGCCCCTAAAATATTTGCACCACGCAATTCACTAAGTTCCTGTGGCGGTTCTGTTATAATCTGCATCCCAGATTCTTTGTTGACACTACTTTTAGCTAGCTAGTTTGCACACTTACTTCTTTCTCCAAACATGTTGTAGCCAGGATTCCCGATCCCTGCTTAAAACATTCCTGATCTGACTTATTAGATTGTATAGTGGTGAGTCATGTCCTGCTCCTTGTATTAGTTCGAAAGCTGCCTTGCAATTCGTGTCCAGAATCACTCTTCTTTCTCTAGAATTCCAAGCCATTTTTATCCTTTTGAGTACTCCCCACAGCTCTGCTAAGTGCTATCATATTATCTATTAGCCCAATATTCACTATAAAACCTGCTTTCCATCTCTCCCAGCTATCTATATGTCCATTTTCAAATTAATATGGCTTTGCCTCTTCTACTTGGAATAATGCTAAATTGAGAACTGTACATCTTGCCACAGTTAATTGCTAATTATTGATAGTTTCTTGTCTTACATGCTAGTTTGTTCTCCATATAGCATTATTTTATACTGTATGATCACAAACTTTTTGCTAGATGTAGGTTGGATTTTCTGTTAACGGAGTAAGAATACTAACTTTTATGTGGGTTTTGAAGGCATTCCTTGAGGTAATACCTTTTCTTTTCACATGAATGGTTCCCCATTTTTGGTGCCATTCTTGAAATAAATTTCACTGTGAATGTTTTGCAATGTCCCGCCACTTGCCTAACTCACTAGTTTGATTGGAATACAATATTATGGGGTGCTGGTTTTCTATGGAATTAATACACCATGACAAACAGCAAACGTAATTTCAGAGATCTAGAACAAGAAAGTTGTTATTTGCTTTTAAATGGCAAAGAAACATTCTAGTTATGTTGGTACACATTGCTCCTACTTGACACCTTATATCATGATTGACATTACTTTGGTTATCATACTTGACACCTTGTATCCTCTGTGGTGCATTAGTTTGGATTGTTTTGGTTTAGTTTAGTTTAGTTTATTTGAATGTTTTAGCTAAGCAAGTGAACTGAAGTTGCTTTTCCTTTAATGTTGTGCTTATCGTCTTATCAACTGGTTATATTGTTCATAGCAGTACTTATATCAGTACTTGTTATAGTAGTGCTTGTTGCCTTATCAACTTGTTATATTATTCCTTTGAGGCTGAAGTTTAATAGCAGTACTTATTTCTTGAGCTAATTTGGTGCATTAGTTTGGGGCTGATTTTGAATGTCCAACTTTAATTATTGAGGTTCTTATTGGATTGCAAATTTTAGCTAAGCAACCGAACTACAAGAGATATAGTGAAATTGGGAAATGGCAAGGTTTAGTGAAATTTTGTCTGATGTTAAAAATTCCCCCTTGTGTTGAAATTTGGTATTTTTTTTTTCACGACAAAACAGCCTAGCAAATTGTCACACTTAAAAGACAGTATCTTTGATCGGAACAAAACAGTGACTAAATTCGTTTATATTATTCCAATCTTGTTTGCCACATCCAAAGCATCGTAGTCTGGAGTCAACCGAACATATGCTTTCTTTGTTCCATCAGGCCTGATCAAAGTGTTCACTTTCTTGGTCTGTATGTCGTACATCTTCTTCACTGCATCTTTGATTTTCTTCTTATCAGCACGGATGTCAACTATGAATACCATGGTATTGTTATCTTCAATCTTTTTCATGGCAGATTCAGTAGTCAAAGGATATTTGAGAATCTGATAATGGTCCAACTTATTCCTAGGAGGAGCACTGATGCGTGGGTACTTCGGGTTCCCGTCCTTTTTCAATGTCTTAGGACGATGGAAGGTAACTTTGGTCCGGATCTTCTTGGCTTTCTTCTTAAAAGTTGTCCCAGATTTGACAAATTTGGCAACCTTGGCTGCTTGAGCCTTTGTATCAAGCTTTTTTGTGGTGTCAGCTTTAGGAGCCATTGCTGGAAACTGCCTTACAAATCTTTTAGCTGAGGGGAGGAGCCGAGTGTTGAGGGGAGGAGCTGAGTGTTGCTAAAGCGGCTCTGTGTTGAAATTTGGGACTTGGATTTGTTTTGTAAAGCTACCTCGAGTTATATGTGAAATTTAGGCCAAATACCACTTATCAAACTATCTATAGGATGTTGTTGAACTTCGTATGATATTTGAATGCTTATATGATATTTTGACATTTTGTAATGCAATGGATGCATTCATTTGCTAATTATAAATCATTGTAATTTTTTTTCCATTTATAGATATAATTGTTGTAGGAAAATTTTCAATTTTCATGGTGATAAAGAGTTATCATTGAATCAGAATTTTCCATTAATAACAATCTGTGGTCATAGAATTAAAAAGTGTTTAGTGACAACAAAAGTCGTCAGTAATTAGTCTATACCAATGACAATTACATATCACTTTTAGTAACGACATTTATTTGTACATCATTGACAAGATACTATGTCATCACTAAAATTACAATAATTATTGACGACATCAGTTGTCACAAAACAGTTCCATTCACTGACGACTTTTATTGTCGTCACTATATACTTTTACCGACGGGCCTTCAGTGACGACTCTGTGACAACTAGAAAATTGTCAATAAAAGTTATCAGTGACGACTTTTTATTTTTTTGTGACAAAAATGGCTTGTCACTGAAGACCAAATTTCCTGTAGTGACATTAACCCTAGTATGAGTAGTGAATTGGAGTGGAAAATGGAAGGTTTTAAAAGGTGAAAACCTCACTCTTACATGTTTCAAGTAATAAATTTTCAGCCTAAGAGAAAATTGATTTGGGTAATTTTAAACTCATTTTGGTGGATGGAAATGAGAAAATGTTTGCACTATCATTTGCTTAAATCTTTGACCTAAAGTATACATGGATGTTCTCCTTGAATTGATTTAGAAATCATGTGATTTGGGTGAGATTTCTTAGTTGGAACTTGGACGTAATTTCATTTAAACCTTGTGGCTTGGAGTAGTAGATCCTAATGCACTCCATATACTTGATTCTAGGGCTTGGAAGTGAAGCCGAAGTTGCTCCCGAAGCAAGCACTTAAGCTTTGTTGTCATGATGAGTATTCCAACTGCATGTTCCATGTTACTTGTTGCAAGAAATTGCTAAACACTTGATTGTCATTTCTTAGGCAGGTGTGTACTTTATCGCACTTGGCCTAACTCAACTAAACTTTTGATATCTCGTTCATGCATGTACAAGTAACTTGATTTACATGTAACCTGTATCTTGATTTGAAATACTTGAAATGCTTGAAAATATGACAAGCTAAGCTTACTTGTGACTTGATCATGGTTAGGTGAGTGTGTCCTTATTCGCACTCGACCTCCATGAACTTGAGACACTTGATCTTGCGTGCGAACTTGCATGTATATGTGCATGATTGTAGACCGATTGTATATCTTCTTACAACGGTTGAACTGGGCCCTTGGACCCTTTTCTAAGACGTCGGGTAAGTGAAAATTTGGGTTACTTATTCGTATGCATGAATATAGGTCGGTAACGGTTGAACTGACCCCTTACTTGAGACCAGCCTTTGAGCAGTCGGGTAAGTTGGGCAACCTTGGGTAAAGGACAAAGTTCCTAACTTATTTACTCGTGACTTGAATTCATGACTTGAACTCGTGACATGCTTGAATACGGAGCATTATGTGACAGCTAACATCTCCAATCATTACTTGCGTGGGCGTTTGATGATAGTCAACGACTCCACTCTTGAATACTTGAATACCTGGGGCTTTAAGCTCAGATCTTGAATACTTGGGGCTATAAGCCTAACCCAGGGCTAGTTGGTTGAATCGAGTCGGTAATGGTTTGGTCGAGAAAATTGACGAACCCTGGGTACTTGATTGGCGTTCGAGCCCGGTGTAGGGATGATTGGTCGACGGAGATTGACGTTTAGTAGTGATCTACGAATATTATAATTTCATGGCTGACGGAGAGTCAACAAACCCTGGATAAGTTGTCGTGGAACCTGCTCCTAAGAGCAGCCTATATCTTTTGTGATGAACGTGTTCTTTACTGTACACTATTACATGATCTATCTGGTTACATGCTTTACTATGCATTATATCCTGCTCTATTTGGATTTAACTTAAAGGTATCATGCCTGCTAGTTTACTTGTCTGTTTTCTTGGAACCTCACTGGGTTTCTAGCTCATTCCATGGAATTTGTTTTCCTTACAGGTGTAAGAACGTAAGAGTGGGAATTGGAGAAGATATAGACTTTGTCTAAATTTTGTTAGTTGCTCGCATAGGCACTTCTTAGCTCTCTAACAGGCTTGTTTGGTTTTATTTTGTAAGTTTAACTCCTCGACTGTATTTAGAGATTGTATGGGCATTTAATACCTACGATTATATATATTTAAGGTTGTAATTGTTAATGCTCTTATTATTGAGGTTATTGTTTTGCAAATTTTGTGATGCGTGAGTGAGTTCTGGTGCAAGTTGGGCAAGCAGTCTGCCAAACCCTTGGGTACGCCCTGGGGGAAGGTGGGGTCGTCACAATTGGAGCAAGCAACTGAGAAGTTTTCTTACTCTTTTTCTTATCTTTGTAACAACTCTTTGAATTCGTGGTTATAATTTCCAAATCATGTTCAACTAAATTGTTTCTAGGGTTAGGGTTTCTATGAAGGAATTTGATTCATTTTTTTAGTTTAATTTCTTGCATTTTGTCTTGATTTATCTATCTTGATTTAATTACATATTTGTGATTGGCCACTATAGACATGCTCTTAGGGTTTCTATTGAACTGAAAAGGGATATATAAACGTGCACTAGATAGATAAACATACTTAATCTAATCATGAGAATAGGTTAGGATTTGTATGATACACTTATATCACCAAGGTTCTTAAAGGGTTTAATTGAACACTTACGATCTCAAGAGAGACGTAGGATTTAATTAGGCACACTTTAGATATATCGAGAGATAATCTAAAATATAATTGTGTGATGCATTTATGATTTATTGAGAAATTAACTAGATAATTGATTGAAATTATGGATTAAAACCTAAAACTCTATACTCATGTCTATTGTTTTCTCACTATTACTTTTTTTGAATTGATTATTATTTTTTTCTTTGGTTAGAAAATACCACTCGTTAAATTTAAATTTTGTTATGTTAGAATAATTAAAGTAGAAAATTAACTCATCCCTACAAATTCGACCCCTGAAATGTTCCGAGTGATTTTATTACTATGATCAACCCTGTGCGCTTGCAGGAATTCATCGACCAATAGTGCTAGCCAATATGGTGCCTTCGTCTTCTTAAAAGTCATTTCACATGATCAAGAGCATGAGTTTTTTTTCCTAAGAATGACATAACAGTATTTAGTATCATGAAATATGACGAGCGTGGGGTATGTATATAACAATTAAACTCATTTCATAGTCAAGTTTTACATTTATAAATTTCTAAATACCCCATACACGATTTTCTGCATGTATACAGGTTAAGATTGAGTATAGGGTATTAAAGGTCGAACCCACAGGAAAGATTGTCAATTACTGATGTTTTTCTAACTCTTTTATTATTTAGACTATCATAAGTACAAGAAAGTAAATCTACATTATAAATATGAGATAAAGTAATACAAATAACAATAAAAACTACTAGAGGTGTGGAATTCCTCACTACTCTTGCAAATAAAATTATCGGTTAAGTGAATGTTATTATCTTGGCTAGTTATGATATAATTTTCTAATGTATGTGAAATCTACTCTTGTAGTGAATCAACTATACTTGTAACTAAATCATACCTACTCTCATGATTATGAAATTAACTACAATCTCATTTCTTCTATGAAATTACATGAAACAAGTTACTAAAACCATAAAGGTGCTCTAATGGGGTGTGATCAGGACTCACGAAGAAAAATTAGTGTTTGCGTACTATAAAGAGTTTGGGGAGTACGATGTCATTTTGGCAGAAGCTTGTTTGTTGCTGCATGGTCTACTTGTATGTAAAGAGAGAAGGGTTTGGCCCTTGCAGGTTGAGATGGATTCCCTGGTGCTTACTAGTTTGCTCTTGTCACAGAAATTAGCCAAATGGCCGTTTTGTGTGGTATTAAGAAAAATCAGGAGGTTATTGTCGTATTTTTCGATCTCGTGGTGCATATTTTTTGTGAGGCTAATTTAGCTGCCGATAAATTAGCTTCTCTCTATTTACATTCAGATAGAGTTTTTGAGGATATTTCCAATCTCCCTTCAACTGTTAGAGGTACGATGGCTTTAGATGCTAGACGTGTTCCTTTTGTAAGGACGCTAGTAGACAAAGTTTGAACGTATGTTATTGAGACTAGGATTGGACCCTTGAAATCATTGTACTTGTTTTATTGCTTAATAAAGTAGGAGTTGGCATCCCTACCTCGTGAACGGGGTTTAGCTAGATAAAAAAAAAGGAGTAGAGGTTGGCTCTTATTAGATACTTTGGTCTAGTTATTAGTAGTTGCTTTAGAGTATTTGCTATTGTTATTTCAAGTAGAGGTTGGCCAAACTGAAATTCTCATAAGTCATTTTGCATTTATTGGAATTGGAAAAAAAATCACAAAGGTGCACCTCTACTCTTGTGAGAATGCTCCCTAGATTTATCACTTTTTTGAATTAGTGCTAAATCCCAATTTTCATTACAAACTTAACACCTTAAGATTATCATAATTAGTGGCAGGTTAATCATGATTAAAAAAGCAAAAGTGCTAAATAACTTGCTCAAAATAATATTATCAAATAACCAAGTAAACGTCACTAACAAAATATAGAAAGTTCATTCATAACTCTAGGCATAAACTTTAGCAAAATATGAAAACAAAATCCAAACATGTATTATAGCTAAACATTAACTTAAATACAAAAGAAAAAGTGGGTATATTATTGTACAACTTGTAATAATTTTTATGCTTAAAATTATTCAGTGTCTTTTATATTGATGAAAAGTAAGCATACTTCTATATATGTAATACAAAGAATGAATTTGATCATGTAATTACAAATGAGTGAGTTCCATTGCTTCATGAACTTTAAACTATATCATGATGACGGATGAGGGTTGTGTTACCAAAGTAAGATCTGCATATTGAAGAATAGGAAGATAGAAATACATAAACTAATATTAATGTAGTTAAATAGTGTGTAAAAGGAAAACTAAAAAGGAACTACAATTTTTTTTTTTTGCTGTAGCTCTCATTCTTATAGCCAAGATAACTTATGGCTCTGTTGTTGATGTGATTTAAATTCCTTCAACAATCTGGAATTCATTGTGTAAAATGAATAATAATGGTTATTTTGCTAAATAAGAAATTAGTAGGATAGTTAGCACATAGAGATTTTATTAGTAGACGGTCAACTGGTGGGAAAAGGTGTCAATTTTCTCTCTTTTAGCTGCTAGGGTTTCGCTTCACGATAACAAGGTCGACTAGGGTTAGTTCGGTTGTGGGTGCCATGGCAGCCCTCCAGCCACCTGCTGGAGGGCATCCTCCTTCGCAGCCAGTCTCCCCAACATTCCAAAGTAAGTCTTTCTCAAATCTGTTCAAGCAGCAGGCGTCTCACCTTTCACGCTCAATAGCGGCCGAAGTGGCGACTCACAAAGAAGAGCCAGCAATCATCTTTACGCAGGCGGCTGTGGAGACCTTGGCCAATCCTTATCAATTTGCGTTAGTAGGAAAATTTTTCAGGGGTAGACCGAAGATTGAGGAGGTGCGCAAGTTCTTCTCAACGCTGGATCTTCGAGAGAAACCCACGGTAGGTCTTCTTGATACATCGCATGTGTTGATACAACTACAGAATGAGGCTGATTTTCACCGCGTGTGGTTCAGGAGGATCTAGTACGTCTCTGCGGCACCGATGCAAGTCTTCAAATAGACACCCGGGTTCCATGTTGATAGGGCGTTATCCATTGTACCCCTGTGGTTCCAGCTTTCAAAGCTACCACTACATTTCTTCAACAAGGAGGTGTTTTTTCAGATCCTATCATGCATGGGTCTGCCATTACTGGTGGATGCGGCCACTCTTGCTATGTCACGCCCAAGCGTAGCTCGCGTGTGCGTCTAGATGGATTTGTTGAAGACGATGCCGTCGCGTGTATGGATTGGGAATGAAGATAATGCTGGTTTTTGGCAGGAGCTGGTGGTAGAGAACCTTTCACGATATTGCTCTCACTGTTTCCTCCAAGGACATGCGGAGGATGCTTGTCATGCCTTGAATCCTACGCTGCGAGCTACCTCAGGGCAGCGTAGGAACGTGGAAGAGACAAGCAGAGAGGCAGTGCCGCTGTTGAAGGTTGCAGCAGCATCCACAACTAGAAAAGCGGCGTTACTTGACATGGAGGCACCTGATATACCGCGGCGTGGGGTGAGACAACAACTGAAATTGTCAGCAGAGGTGCAATAGCAGCAGCTACAGGGAATGGAGGTAATGTAGCAGTTGGGTGCCTCGCTGGAGGAGCAACAATAACAACAACAAGGGGCGGGCTTACTGGTTGCCCAGCCTCCAGCGGAGGAGCTCGGACATGCGAGCACGGCTGAGGATTCAGCTTTGGGTATAGGGGCGGTGGAAGTGTTGCCAAGAACTGGTGGAGATCGCAACAATTCTTTGGGTAGTGTACGAGCAGCGGAAGTTGGGGTCGAGCAAGAAGGTTTGTGGGCTGCACGGTCAGAGGCTGCTGAGGGAATGGTAGAAAAGGTGCAGGAGATGCAGCGATGGGTTGGGAATTTATCTCTCAGGGGAGGTAGGAATGAGGTGCGAGCTCGTGGAGTGACGTCGCCAATGGGGGAATTGAATTTTGATTTGTTGGTAACTTCTGGCAGCCATGCACAGGAGCAAGTAGGCTTGGGGAGGGCCTCTGTGGCCAAGGTACGTGGTATTCGTGCGGTGGTTCCTTCTAATAGAACTCTGAGATCTAGGGGTTATGTTTCAACAGATTCCTTGTCTGCGGTTTCTTATGATTAAAGTACTTTTCTGGAATATAAGAAGAGTGGCTCGTGCCCCTAATTTAAAAAGGTTGAGGAAGCTTATTACGTTGCATTCTTTACAATTGGTGGTAGTAGTTGAACCTAAGTCGGGTTTGGAGAACCTTACTGCCATTAGACTCAAATTAGGGATGGATTATTGCCCAGCTAATCAAGGGGGCTCCGTTTGGGTGTTTTATCGGTCTCTGTTTAATTGTCAGATTATTGTGGAGTCGGCACAATATCTAATTGTACAGGTGCAATCTCAGTTATTTCTTGAGTCCAGTCTCTTGTCATGTATTCATGCTAAGTGTACAGCTCAGGAAAGGATGGTTTTGTGGGGTGACTTATTAAGGGATAGGCTGCTCTCGGCTCCGTGATTTATTGTGAGAGATTTTAATGTGATCACCAACAGAGAGGAAAAAAATGGGGTTTGCCATTTAGACCTTCGGAGGGGTTTGACTTTTTAAATTTTATGTCAGAGGCAGGAATGGTTGATGCGGGGTTCTCGGGGTCTAGGTTTACTTGGTGCAATAATCGGGTGGGTCCGGCTCGTGTTTGAAAGCGCCTGGATAGATTGCTGTTGAATGGGCCAGCTTTGGAGATGCACCACCAGGTCATGGTTCAACACTTGGGGCGAAATTCGTCGGATCACTCTCCACTGTTGCTATTTGTGAAGACGCATCTGGACAATAAATTTAGGCCGTTTCGATTTTTGAATGTATGGACCACTCACAAAGACTTGTTGGGAGTGATTAGAGAATGTTGGTCGCAGCCCGGGAATGGGTTCCCCTTGCAGGCTCTGGTGGCAAAGCTGCGGGGGGTAAAGCAAGCTCTCAAGCAATGGTCTAAGCTATCATTTGGGGATATCTTTCAGATAGCCCGGAGCGCGAGATGCTGGAGGTTGAGACAAGGTATGACATGGATCCTACGGATGACTTGCGGTGTGAGTTACATCATGCTCAGGCGCGATTGCGTCATGCCCTAACGGTCGAGGAGGGATTTTGGAGGCAGAAAACTCGGGTGAAGTGACTGCATGATGGAGATAGGAATTCGAAATTCTTCCATCCCCTGGTGGCTGAGAGGAGACGCCCGGCTGTGATTCATCAGGTGCGGAAGTCAGATGGAGAGTGGCTAGAGGATGAGTCACAGATTGGTGCGGCGGCGGTTAATTTCTTCCATGAGTTTTTCACGGCAGAGGGCATGCAATCGGACAATGATATTTTGGAGGTCATTTCGAAATGAGTCACGACCCAAGACAACACTTAATTAACCGAGATCCCGCAGCTTGACGAGGTAAAGGATATCGTGTTTGCTCTAGATAAGACTAGTGCAGCGAGCCCAGATAGGTTCACAGGGAAGTTCTTCACTTTCACATGGGAAGTGATAGCTATGGATGTATATCAGGCAGTGGTGAGTTTCTTTCGCGGGGCCGAGCTACCGAGGAGTATCACGGCTACATCAATTGTGCTACTGCCAAAAGTGGAAAACCCTCAGGATTTCTCTCAATTTAGGCCCATTAGCCTATGCAATTTTGCAAACAAGATCGTTTCGAAGCTACTTTCAGAGAAGTTGGCTAAGATCTTGCCCCGGCTTATATCTCCACAGTAGAGCAGCTTTGTGAAGGGGAGACAGATCGCGGATAATTTCTTGTTGGCCCAAGAATTACTATCAGATATCTCGAAATCTAACAGGGGTGGAAACGTGGTAATTAAGTTAGACATGGTGAAAGCATATGATAGAGTCTCCTGGCCTTATTTTTTACAAGTTCTTTGCTGCTTCGGGTCCTCGGAGACTTGGATTGACATGATCTGGCGCCTTGTTTCTAATATTTGGTTCTCGGTATTGGTCAATGGTGCTCCTCAAGGAAAAAAAGTCATCCTGGGGTCTCCGGCAAGGGGATCCAATCTCGCCGGCCTTATTTGTCCTCGGAGCTGAGGTACTATCACGGGCCCTGAATGTGCTACCCTCTCAGCGGCGGTTCATTCCTTTCAAAGTCCCTCCTCGGTGTCCGATAATCACTCACCTGTCGTATGCCGATAATGTAGTCATCTTCTACAGTGGTGCGAGATCCTCGCTAGGTCTGATTAAGAGCGTATTGGACGAGTACAGTGTGACATCGGGTCAGTGGATAAACTCCCAAAAAAGCTGCTTCTTGACTCATCTGAAGTTTCCGTCATGGAAGGCAGCAGTGATTGCCCACACTCTGGGGTTTCAGAGGCGAGCGTTTCCGGTGCGGTACCTCGAGTGCCCTCTGTATGTGGGATGGCGAAAAAAGTTCTATTTTGCAGAGGTACATAATGCGACGGTGGCTCGTATCCTCTCATGGAATAATAAGATTTTATCTGTTGGTGGTCGAGTGGTTCTACTTCAGATTGTGTTAGCCTCCATGCCAATACACTTGTTGGTAGCCGCTTCTCTGCCAAAGAGGGTTCTCATGGCCTTGGAGAAGGTATTCGCGGACTTCCTTGGGGGACATCGGAATTTGGGACTAATTACCACTGGATACGTTGGGAGGACTTGTGTGGACCGCGAGAAGAATGAGGTATTGGTTTGCGGGGGTTGGAGGGTGTTTACGACTCGTTCTCAGTTAAACTCTGGTGGAAATTTAGGCAATAACAGTCACTCTGAGCCGAGTTCATGTCAATGAAGTATTGTTCAAGTTTACACCCTTGTCTGGCGAAGGTGAGTCCGTGGAGCTCCCACACATGGAGGAGAATGTGTGCAGTACAGTAGGTGGCGGAGAACAGCATTAGCTAGGCTGTCAAGCAGGGCGGGATGCATTTTTGGGATGACAATTGGATGGGGTCAGGAGCGCCCTGTCAGAAGGTGGAGATATTTCACGACTATTTGGTTGTCGATTTTGTGGATCAGGGGGCCTGGAATATTGCTATGCTTAATCAACACTTGGAGGCAGATTTTGGTGGTGCGCATCCTAGACATGGCTCCGCCAACCTTTCAAGGTCCAGATAAAATGGTTTGGGCTTTGACGAGCTCTGGTTGCTTTACCACGTCTTCGGCATACTCCCTAGTCTGGCAGGTTGATAACAGATCTTGGTGTGCTGCAACTGTCTAGCACCACAGTATTCCAATTAAGATCTCTTTCTTGATGTTGTACTTACTGCGGGGAAGGATCCCTACGTTGGACAAGTTGAGGAGATTGGGTGTTCGGGGCCCTTCCCGTTGTTGGTGTTGCCAGGATCCTACGGAGGAGGACATGGAGTACGTTTTTTGCACTAGAGAAGGAACATGGCTAGTTTGGCGCCACTTTGAGATGCATGCGGGAGAAATTGAGGGGGTGCATACGGTGCGATATATGGTATGGCTTTGGTGGTTACAGGGAGGGCATAATATCAGTTTGACATTTTTGTATAGGATCCTACCGATGGTGATATGCTGGGAGTTGTGGAAAGCATGGAATTGGGGGTGTTTGAGGGGCAACGGTTGAGGGTTAGGGTGACGGTGAATCGGATTGTACAGCTACTACGAGACATTTTGCAGTCACGATTCCCGAGTTTGAGAGGGGTAGAGTCTTCATGGGAAAGATTGCTTCATGCTGTGGCCCACTGCCAGAGACGGTTGGTCATTCAACCGGTTCGCTGGGTCTCGCCGCAGGGGGGTGGAAGTTGAATTCAAACGGGTGTTCGCGGGGGAACGCAAGGTTGAGTGGACAGGGTGGACTGGTGCGGGACTGTCATGGGAATTTTGTTTTCGGTTAGTCGGCGTTTTTTGGGACGATGAGCAGCCTGCACGCAAAGTTACGTGCGCTCCTACTGGGTGTGAAATATTGTGTTGCCCAAGAGATCCAGGAGTTACATGTCGAGTCAGATTCGTTTACGCTCATTCGGATCGTTTAGGGTATAGTGCTTGTCCATTGAAGTTGCAGAAGGAGCTGGAGGATTTGCTTCAGTTTCGTCTATGTTTCCTAACGGTCTTGCATTGTTATAGGGAGGCGAATTCACCGGCTGATCGGTTGGTAAATTATGGTGTTGATTCTGAGGCAGGACAAGTTTTCACTACCTTTGCGGATCTGCCATGATTGGTTAGAGGGGATATTAGAATGGATAGGTTGGGATTCCCTACGTTTCGTAGAAGGGTAGCTGGTCATTAGTGCTGGCAGTTTCATCTCATATATACATGATTTCTGATTAATAAAAGCAATTTTTTAAAATAAAAAAAAAGAGATTTTATTAGTATATTCACCCTTCTTATTTTTTTATTTTTTTAAGCAATATTGAATGCCTCTTACTCTTGATTAACAATTATTTAATCTCTTGATTGAAGTCTTAGTTGCTCCACTTGAATTTCTCTTGTTGAAAGAGTGCCGATTACTATACCCATTATATCTAGAATAACAAGACAATGATTTTAAGTTTCTTGATATAGTAGGAATATAGGGAGAATATGAAGATATGAAAATTGAGTTTATGAATTAAATACTCATGTATCTACTAGTATCCACATGGTTTTGGGTAGTAGTATATTTGTTTGAGGAAAGTAAGGTGGAATATTTATATCTTCAAATTCAGGGATTTCTTGAATGCGAGTTGTAGGAGTGAGAATCCAGTAAAATAGATAATCTCCTGCTAAAGATGCTTGTTGATTTAGGCAAATTGAAGCATTTTGAAATGGCATAATTTTTAAATGGAAGCAAGAGGTGGTCAACAAGTGGAATGTTATCATCACTGATAATTGATTGCACTTTGATTCCCTATAAATCTGTAATAATAGGAAAGATTATGGAGAAATAAAAATATTTATATAAGAAATGATCAAATAAACTGATTTTACTTAGTTCTATATATGTACCTGTGGATTTGAAAGCAAAAAACGTCGATATCTTTTGGCATTTAGTGATCTATTTGAGGTGAGGATGTGTGTTGATACAATCACCTGAACTATTGCTATCCAGTTGATGCAAGAAGAATTGATATCAGTGAAATCAAAAGTTCTCAGTGTCATTGATATCTGGTAGAATAAAATAGTTTACATAGAAATATTGTTAAATATCAATTATGGAGTTAAAAGAATACTACCTTTATTTACAAGATTCAACCTTAAAATTTTTTTATTTGAGTAAAGATCTTTCTCGTGAAGTTCTAATATGGAATACAAACTAAATTGAGTTTGAAGACAAATATGAGGAAACTAAAATCATTACTAATAGTAATTTTATCCTTCTTTTGAGTCTAAATTAAAACCAAGTAGTATCCAAATTCGACAAAATATATATAAAACAGTACTAAAACTAAGAGGTAAACCAAAAGGAGGGTAAATACTAAAACAAGGTAAGTTAATAAAAATATTAAAAGTCAAAAACTTGGTAACAAACTCTAGTGAAGGTTCAATTATGGAGATTGCATAAAAACGGAAAAATTTCATACATACGAGACAAAGTCAGTAAAAAAAATCAAAAAGTGGAATGCTAAGTTATAAATTTTTGAGTTTCTCAAAATTATGAAGAGAATCCTTCAAATAGTTATTTTATAGGTAGTATTGAAAAATGATACATAACAAATATAAAAAGGATTTTTAAATAGAATAGTCATGACAATGTAGAAAAAAAACTGAACTCCAAAAATGAAAAATTTTAGTGTATTTCATTTTTTTTTATGTCATGAGTATAAGTAATTGAGTATTCTACATGTTTTTTTCCAATTTGATGGTATCCTTTGTACACATTAAGAAAAACAAACACCTTGAACCCTAATGTAGAGTCCACTAGGCTATCAATTCTAGGTAGAGGATAGAAGTCTTTGTGACTTACTTTGTTGAGATCTATGAAGTGGACGTGCATCTTCAAGGTGGCATCTAGCTTTTTCACCAATACTATGCTAGTGAACCAGGTTGGATATAGTTCGTCTTTGATGATATCTGCATCAAGAAGCTTATCGACCCCTTGTTGATGACCTCTCCCTCAGGTCCAAAATCTCTTTTCTTTTGTTTGATTGGTTTGAGATTTTTATCCACGTTGAGCTTACGAATCATTATTTTCTCTCAAAATTCTTTTTATATCCTTTGCAGTCCAAGAACATACATCTCTATACTTAATCAAAAGCTGATATAAACAGTTTTTTACCTCATCAGGTAGGCTATTGCCTAGTCTCACTGTTTTGTTTGGTTTTTTGGCCATAAGACTTTTTCCTTGACCTCTTTCTCGAAGCTCAGCTTCTTTGAGTCCATTTCTTGAGACTCAAGCTTTTCAACTACTAATGTCTCTATCGTAGCTACTATTTTTCCTTTCAAATTAGCAAAATAAAATTGTCAAACTATTATCATGTTTCTATTTACCACTACAGTTTCGACAGAAATTGGGAACTTCAAACATAGATAGCATGTTGGGATCGTAGCTCATACTGCATTTAGGGTCAATCTTTCCATAATAGCATTGTAGGCAGAAGGTATGTTCACCAACACGAACGTTATGGGTACTATCAAACTTCTAGGGGCCTACCCCATTGTACCTTGCATGGATATGGCTTTCTCTTGCTTGAACTGATTCTCTATTGAACCCAATCAATAGAGTTCATACTAGGATGAGCTAACTTGCTTGGACATAGTTTCTAAAATGCCTTTGAAAAGAGTATATCTACCAAGCTTTCACAATCAATGAGCACTTTATTTACTCTGTAATTGTTGGTGAGCATGTGAATGACTAAGGCTTCATGGCATTTTAGTAACATTGGGATGGGATCTTTGGGGTTTAAAAATGATCTCCTCACACATCGTAAGCCTCATCTGCTCTCCAAGCTCTCGGCCTGCCTAACTGCAAAGAGATGCACTTAGAGCCAAAACACTGTCTCCATCAATAGGAACTTCTACAGTTGTGGGCAATGATCTTGTAGAATGGTGGGCAAGCCCCAAGAGAATTTTTTTTTATTATACTTTCCAAGTTAGCCACGTCATCTATCTGCTGGACTTGGTTATCAAGTCCATATTATCCTTCACAATTGGTGTGGTATCCTACTTGATCAAGTCGATATCATCCACAACCTACATGATAATCTCTTTGGTAACTTGCATCCCTAGCTTGTTGTACAAATTGCTTCAAATTTCCCTACTTGATTTGAAATTTAATCTCCCTCTTGAGATCGTTGCAATCATTAGTAAGATAGGTCATATCCCTATAAAAAGCACAATACAAGCTCTTATTTAACTTTTCTATAGGTCTTATCATATGATTAGGTTTTCTGAGAATTCCTTCATTCTCGATGCTAAGATCTGCAACTTGCTAGTTGTGAGAAAGGTAAGATCATTGTCCTGCAACTTTTTTCCCTTCCCCAATCAGTCAAATCCAAACTTTTTGCTACCATTGGTATCAATTTTCCCCTTTTGTGATTGCTCTTTCTTTCACTTGTCATCATGTGCTCTTTCCAAATCTCTCTTCGACCTATTAGCTTCCTCAATCTTTGCATGGTCATGAACTCAATGGAGCATTTCTTGCACGATAAGGGTAGGTCACCTAGCAAACTTGGTGTAAAGCTCTCTCGACTGCAATCCATGATGCATAAATAAAGCCATTATTTTTTTCGTCTCTGCCCATGACCTCGATTCTTTCATATTTGAACTTTTGGATATGCAAGAAAAGGCCCCCCAAGTCTTTGTGCGAAGAGATCGTGATACCACAACCTTGCATTCCCTATCAACGTAGTTACATCTGAGGAATTCTACAATTGCATGCAAGTTACAAATTGACTCATATGCATATTAGGATCACTAGTGGCATCATACATCTCAAGGTGAGGTAATGTGAGCCCCAGAGGAAGTGGATACTTCTGGATCTCTTTAGTGAATGAATTTTTGTTGAGGTAATACAAGCTTCCTGAGCTTCCCAAGACCTGATCATCCTCATCTTCAATGATTGGTACCACTTTCAAATTGGGTTATTTAGCTCAAGCGACAAATCCAATATATGATGATATGGTCTCACGAATCCTAATTTAGCTCTGTATCGCTTCAATGATCTATTTTCTGGGCTAGATTCTTCATCTGAGCTTTCATCCGGATGTAGGGGAGAATACATTGGCTTTTTGTTGTCCCTTGTGTCCTTCTTGGGCATTTGTTACTACTATTGTTCCTATCATTGTACCAGTTTCTAGATGAGATGAAAATTCTAGGCCAAAAAATAACTCATTTCTACCGATGATGGAAGTTGCTGACTTTCTTCTTGTATTTTTATCTCCAACTGAGTCTACATGAAGTTGTCTACTCCTTTATCCTTATTTCCGGTGGGAGGAGAACTAGTTGAACCTTGGTGTCTTTTGGATTGCTTCATTTTCCACATTGCAAATTATTAGTTAAAGTTAACAAGAGAAATTCAACTGGGAAAGAATGTATGTGGCTTCCTATAGATAGTGCCAATTTTAGATGTTGAGAAGTGGGAGAAAATGGAAGTCACGGTTCCAAAAGAAAGGCCTCTTGAAGATCACTTATTTGCTTCGCTGATTTCTAAATCTATAAAGAAAATGACAAGGCTAATTCCCCGTAACAAGCTTTGATGCTTAAATCAGTATGGAGTATTGAAAATAATTAAAGATGGAATAGTAAAGATGGAGAGAGTAAAAATTGTCACTAGCCCTCGCTTTATTGCTTGATCTTGCCTTTATACTAGCTCCTTGATAGGTAAGTTGGGTAGATCCATTACTAGTGAATAGTGCCTCATGCAGACACAAGACCTCGAACTCGAGATCATTTGCTGAGGTGTCACATTTAGCCTTCCTCAACACCTATATCCTCTCTTGACAAGTGTCATAACTTTTTAACGAAAATTGACAAGTAAACCCTTGTCAACCCCAAGAACCAGTTTAAGGACACTTGTCCTTACCCTTCTTCAATATCCATTCTAGTTTATCCTACAACTAGGAACTGTCTAATTGAGATATGAACTACACTCTTGTGAAAAGTTTCGGTGAATAGAATAACTGTACTTTAGATTTTTAAGAACCATGTAAGTAGTCTGATACCTCGTTCTTTGATTTAGTTAAAGTAGGAAAAGATTGAGTTCTATGATGAAAAGTGACTATTTAGCTAGAAATAGCCTATTCGAGTAATTTGGAATTTCTAAATAGAAATCAAACGTAGTTTTATTCAAGTAACTTCACATACCTAATATACATGTAAAAATCAATATTCTTAAAATCTGACTTTCCAATCAATATTTGCCTAACATTTGATTGCAATCATACATTCATATGAATAGAGGATAGGATCCTTGCCATGTGCAGCAATTTAGACGTTTGTTCCAATAAAGCCATGAGGAAATCTTGATAATCCCCTGAAGTGTCACCAATAACTGCACTATCAAGACTGGTTTTGTTGGTGTTGAAATATTCTCCCTTAACTTTCATCATATCTATCTCTGCTCGAGTTACTATCACCCTAGTCAGAGAATCCTCATCAGTCCCAAGCCCAACAATGGAAGCTCTAATCACCTGAAATTTTCAAATCAAAATATGGGATTGCAAATAGAAAATAGAAAAATAGAAATAGAAAAACCATGTAGATTATCAAGTAGTCAGTAGTATCATTTATTTTTTATAGTTCCACAAAAATTTTTTACTAATTTATAAATGGGTTAAATGCACTAAACCCCAACTAAACTTTATCCTTAATTGCATTTTAGCTCTCTCAACTCAATAAATAGGCATTTTGCCCCCTATTTTATATTTTAGGACAAAAGTACCTCTTCCATATTAATTATTATTTTATTTATTTTTTCTTTTTCGCCCTTTTCTAATTTTCCTTTTCATGTTTTTAAGATTTTTCTCCTTCTCTTATGTGATCAACTAGTTTTTCTATTTGCTACTATTATCCATATATTAATTTTAATCTTCTTAAACTTATCTTTTATTTATTTCTATCCTTTTTAGTTTTTTGTTATTGAAAATAATAATTATCATAAAGTCTATACTATAATAAAATATATATTATCTATACGCATAAATTATTTCATATATTATTTAAATCAGCATATTTAGAGCTTAAAATAAATTAATTTTTAATAACAATAGCAACAAATTTGAATTGTAATAACATAGTGGTCAATCAACTATGCACTTATGTTAATATTTTTTGAAATAGTCAAATTGCTAAAATATACACTTTTTTATTATGATAGACATATATTAATTTTTTATGCTATTTAATTTGTCTTGAATTTTCTAATAGTGTAATTAAATAAAAAATGAATAAAATTATAAGTAAAAGATAATTACAATATTATAATAAACATACAAATTAGTAATACTAGTAGGTAAGTGAAATAAAATAGTGACATAAGAGAAGTGAAAAATAAAAGAAAATAGTAAACGAAAAAATAAAAGAAAGTAATGAATAAAAAAAGAAATAAAATAAAATACCAAGGGCACTTTTGTCTTAAAATGTTAAATAGGGAGACAAAGTGCTTATTTAATAAGTTCAGAGGGTAAAGCGCAACTAAGGATAAAGTTTAGGAGGGTTTAGTACATTAGGATGTGAGAATGAAGCACACAGTACCAGTTAAATTGCCTACAATCTACATTGCCAAGCAGGACTAACTTGTCCAATTTAGTCATCAATCGAATGACACTGGCTTTTGGGTTGACTATTTCCAAGAGCAAATTACCTTAAGATGGACGGAGTGTAAAAATGAAACTCCACAAACTCAACATTCTGCCGAGTCTTATAATCTGTCTAGTAGGGAACTAAGTGGAATTGTATCAGAAACAATGCTGCCAGCTCATTTGAGTTTTGTGTTACCTCTGCAAAGTGCTTTTCAGGGGCGTCAATGCACCAAATGGCCACCTTCAAAATGGATTCCAAATTTCCTTTGCGACAATTCAAAATGTCCTGACAGAGTGTTCTGGAAAGTTAGGAAGCAAAATACTAGGAGGTGTTTGTCAAATAATTAGCTTCTTTTAGTCAGAACTGAACCTCATCTATGGAATTTCCATAGTTTTTCTTGTGATGCAGGAAAGTTTCTTTCAGCTGGAAAACATTTCTGGTGCTAAGGATGGACAGAAAATCATCGTGATCTAATTTCTTCGTCTTGATAACTTCATGTAGCTTGGCAGCTTCAGAATTGGCAATAGCAGAATCAACTACTTTCTTGTCATATCTATAGGAACTGACTAAACTAACCAAAACCTGACGAAATATGCATCTATTAGTTATAACTTCTGAAACACCATATTCCAGAATAACAAAATATTTCTGAGAGCTAGAAATGGATGAATATTGAGCTATCAAAATCTAGGCTGTAAGCATTCTGAAACGCATTACAAAAAGTCTTAAAGTTGAGGAAAACCAATAACAAAAAGCCAACTCTAAGAAAATGAAAAGATTCAACTGGGAAAAAATCAACAAAAATTTGCCAAAATGCATTCTTGATCAGTTAAAAGGACAACAGAACTATGTTTAGTTACACGGATATTATATGAGGGCTTAAATTTACCTTTTGGAGAGACATTGGAACATTTGATATGATGTCTTCTTCAAGTGAACTGTCGCATAGAATTGAATATGCTTGTCTTACAGCAATCAAATGGTGAGGAGATGATGCACATGCTATCTCAACAATTACTTGCAGTTCATTGACACCTTTCCTCCTGGAATTCAAGGCTTCATTTGCCAGCCTTGCATCTCTTTCAGGAGGATCATAAATCCACAGGATAACAGCTTTCTGTCACTTGATATTATAATCATTAGTTAGATAGTTTCCATGTCAGGCAATTAAACTAAGTGTTGAGTTTCTTGAACTTAAATTGAACTAATCAGTACCTGACTTCCTACCGGAAATACCAACTAAATTAGCAATGTTTAGTACTAATTCATAAAAAGTGTAGAAAAGTCTGAGTTATCCCTTTAGGGACTGAAAATCTTATTATCACCAACAATTAAAAGGAAATTCTGAAAGTTACCCTGAAGTCACCGGACAATTCAGCATTAAGATCATCAATGAGGCACTTATTGTAAAGCTGCTGATAAGTTTCTCCGATTATCCTCCTCTGACTTGCATTTCTATGTCCCAACACCTTTATGACTGCCTTTTCGTCGGTTCCCAGGCCTAACCATGAATCCAGAATACATGAATAGCACAAAACTACATTCAAACATGTAGTAGTACCAGGAGGTGTTTGTACTACTATATGCAAAAGAGAAACGAAAAGAAAACAAAAGCCACAGAATTTAGATTAAGAAGAAACAGAACAAAAATTGAAAATGAAGAGATTGAATGGACCTTGGAAGGCTTTTCTGAGTCTTTCACAGTCTTGCCTTGGAGAAGGAACAACATCCGGAAGTTATTGGAGATTGCAGAATATTGTGTGTATATTTTGTGCATATATTTGGGCTGTAATTGCGTAAAGATAGGAGCTCTGTTTTTGGTAGTTATTCTTTGGTAATTGTTTTGGTAGTCGAGATAGAGTAGGAATTGATTTCCTTTTTGTAGTTACGGTAGAATTAGGAACCATTACCTTTTTCGATTTTGGCTTTGCTTTGTATATATTTTGGGGCCTGAGGGTCATGAAAGGATGGGAAGACTTTTTCCACAATTTCTTTTCATGGTACCAGAGCCATGAACGACGACACGAAGAAACAGAATGGTGAAGGAAGAAAATTTGTCGCACCATACATCTTGACGGCGAACGACAATCCTGGGAATATTATCACCCAGGTACAATTGAAAGGGGACAACTACGATGAATGGGTTCGAGCAGTGCGAACCGCGTTGAGAGCCAAGAAGAAGTGTGGCTTTATTGATGGAACGGTGAAGCAACCCGATGAGGATTCTCCCGATCTGGAGGATTGGTGGACTGTGAATTCAATGGTGGTATCATGGATTCTCAATACCATAGAACCAACTCTACGATCTACCATAACTTATATGGAGATCGCAAACGATTTGTGGGAAGATATCCGAGAAAGGTTTTCTATTGCTAACGAGCCTCGAGTTCAACAGATCAAAGGGGAACTTGCAGAGTGGAAACAGCGAGGACTTCCAATTGTGACCTACTATGGAAAGTTGAAGCAATTATGGGAAGAACTTGCGAACTATGATCAGATTCCGACATGTCAATGTGGAAGATGCACGTGCAATCTCTCAGTTCAATTTGACAAGAAGCGTGAGGAAGAAAAACTCCACCAATTCTTGTTGGGTTTGGACGACGCGATGTATGGAACGATTCGTTCCAACATTCTAAGCACTGAACCGCTGCCTAGCGTCAGCAAGGCATACTCTTTGATATGTCAAAAGGAGCGTGTCCGGAATATGTCAAAAGAAAAGGAGGGACGTGGGGAACCCATGAGCTTTGCTATTCATGCCAACACAGGAGGCAGAAGACCTGGAACTGGGACAAATGATAAGCCAGTTTTATGCTCATACTGCAACCGTGGTGGACATGATGCTGAAAGCTGTTTTCAACTCATCGGATATCTTGATTGGTGGGGTGATCGGCCCAAGGGGATTGGACGCGGATCAGGACGTGGACGCGGGAACCAAAATTCAGGACGCGGACGTGGGAGTGCACCTAGAGCTAACTCTGCTCAGATGGTTAGTCAGTCCTCCTTGTCGGCAGAAGCTGCAAAAGGGGAACATGCAGCGCATGGATTGATGAGTAGCGACCAGTGGGCTGCCTTTTTAAGTTTGCTAAATTCTTGCAAATCGGGTACCAATGAGAAGTTGTCTGGTAAGAATTCTTTGAACTGGATAATTGATTCAGGCGCCTCCCACCATATGACAGGAAGTTTAGCATGTATGACTGATTTGAAAGAATTATTGGGCTGTGCAGTGGGGTTGCCGGATGGCAACCAAACAATGGCCTTAAAAGAAGGGTCGGTTCGTTTGGGTGAATACATAAAGTTGAAAAATGCACTTTATGTCCCAAACTTGAATTGCAATTTAATTTCAGTGTCACAATTGCTTGATGAATTAGATTGTTTTATCCTGTTCACTAAAAAATTATGCGTTATACAGGACCCTGCTTCGAGGATGGTGATTGGAGTGGGTGAACGACGCGAAGGGCTTTACTACCTCAAGTCTATGGCAGAAATCAAGGCATGTAATGCAAATCGTCTAGAAACCATTGACCTGTGGCATAGGAGAATGGGACATCCATCTACAAAAATAGTAGAGTTACTTTCTCAGGTTAATTCTGGTGGTAGTAGTTTAGTTAAAGAAAAACCATGTGATATTTGTTTAAGGGCCAAGCAGACTAGGGCAGCATTTTATTCTAGTGAAAATCAAGCAAATGAAATTTTTGAGATGATTCATTGTGATCTATGGGGACCTTATCGAACTCCTGCTTCATGTGGTGCATCATATTTTTTAACCATTGTTGATGATTGTTCAAGAGCTGTGTGGATTTATTTGTTAATGGTTAAATCTGAAGTGGAACGTGTACTTCGAAATTTCTTTGCTATGATCAAACGTCAGTACAACAAGGATGTGAAAATTGTTAGAAGTGATAATGGCAAGGAATTCACCTGCTTGAAAGATTATTTTGCTGAAAATGGGATGATCCATCAGACTTCATGTGTGGGAACACCTCAGCAAAATGGGCGTGTTGAGAGGAAACATCGTCATATTCTGAATGTAGCTAGAGCACTGCGATTCCAAGCAAATCTTCCCATTAAATTTTGGGGAGAATGTGTGCTGACCGCTGGATATTTAATAAATCGGACTCCATCCAAACTCCTGGGGAATAAGACACCTTACGAATGTTTGTTTGGCAAACCACCCAGTTACAAGCATATTCAAATTTTTGGGTGTCTGTGCTATGCTCGAGACTTGAATCGAGACAAGGATAAATTTGGGAGTAAGAGTCGGCGTTGTTTGTTTGTGGGATATCCTTTTGGTAAGAAGGGATGGAGATTGTATGATCTTGATACCAGTGAACACTTTGTTTCGCGAGATGTGGTATTTTCAGAGAATGAGTTTCCATATGATAGTGCACCAGATGCACCTCGAGGTGTTCCGGGGCTAAATTCTTTTGAAGTCTTTGATCGCACCATAGAGGAAGTGGTTGATAAAAGAGAAGACATTCTGATAGAAGATATTCCAAGTGAAACATCAGAAATCACAAACCGGGTTCACAGTGAAGAGAATAACGAAGAAAGAGAGGGTGCTGGAACTGAAGAGATTGAGGCAGTTGATGAACAACTTGGGCGAGGTCATCGAATAAAGCGCTCATCTAGTCGTCTAAAAGATTATGTGACATATACTGCTAGACGCATAAGCCCTTCTGCATGTTTACCCACACCAATTCCATTCTCAGGTACTCCTTATCCTATAGCGCATTATGTGAATTGTGATAAATTTTCTGTGTCATCGATCATTCTTAGCAGCAGTAACAGCTGGTAAAGAGCCAACCTTTTATGGTGAGGCGGTGAAGGATTCTCGATGGAGACAAGCTATGGCAAGTGAAATTGAGGCGCTTGAAAAGAATGGGACATGGACAGTGGAAGATCTACCACCAGGAAAGAAAGCGATCCGTAGCAAATGGGTGTACAAAATCAAGTATAATTCTGATGGAACAATTGAGCGGTATAAGGCACGATTGGTGATTCTTGGCAATAATCAGGTTGAGGGGATTGACTACAATGAGACGTTCGCTCCTGTTGCAAAAATGGTAACAGTTCGAACTTTCTTGTCTGTGGCAGCAGCGAAGAACTGGGAACTCCACCAAATGGATGTTCACAATGCATTTTTACATGGAGATTTAGCAGAGGAAGTGTATATGAAGATGCCTCCGGGTTTTGCAACTCCCCAACCAGGAAAGGTATGTCGATTGCGAAAGTCTCTTTACGGGTTGCGACAAGCTCCAAGGTGTTGGTTCGCTAAACTCACTAATGCCTTGCAGCGGTATGGCTTTACTCAATCTTATTCTGATTATTCGTTGTTTACTCTGAATCAAAACAACATACAAATATGTATTCTGGTGTATGTTGATGATCTTGTGATTGGGGGAAATAATAGTGCTGCAATTCAGAAATTTAAGAAATATTTATGTCAGTGCTTTCATATGAAAGATTTGGGAGTATTGAAATATTTCTTAGGTATGGAAGTTGCCAGAAATAAGAGTGGCATTTTTCTTTGTCAACGCAAATATGCGTTGGATCTTATTACTGAAGTTGGTTTATTGGGTTCCAAACCAACTAGTTTTCCGATGGAACAGAATCATCGCTTGGCAATGGCGGAGAGCATGCCCTTAACAGACCCAGAAAAGTATAGACGTTTAGTCGAAAGATTGATCTATTTGACACTTACACGACCTGAGTTGTCTTATGGTGTGCATGTTCTTGCTCAGTTTATGCAAAAGCCAAAAGAAGAACATTGGGAAGCAGCTTTGCGCATGGTTCGTTACTTGAAAGGTAGACTTGGGCAAGGTATATTTCTCCGATCAGACTGCAATCTACAGTTGCGCGCATACTGTGATTCTGATTGGGCAAGTTGCCCATTAACTCGTCGCTCACTCACTGAATATTTTGTTTTGCTGGGAAACTCACCCATTTCCTGGAAAACTAAGAAGCAACATACTGTGTCCAGGTCATCTGCTGAAGCGGAATATCGATCTATGGCCACCACGATTTGTGAACTAAAATGGTTGAAAGGGTTGTTGGGTTCTCTAGGGGTAATGCATTCTAGACCTATGAAATTTTATTGTGACAGCCAAGCAGCCATGCATATTGCGGCAAATCCTGTGTTTCATGAACGAACAAAGCATATAGAAGTTGACTGTCATTTTGTGCGCAATGAAGTTCAAAATGGAAATGTAGAAACTACATATGTACGTAGTTCAGAGCAGTTAGCCGACATTTTCACCAAGGCGCTTGGGAAACAACAGTTCGAGTATCTTCTTTACAAGTTGGGCGTTCGAGATCTCCACGCACCAACTTGAGGGGGGGTATTGGAGATTGCAGAATATTGTGTGTATATTTTGTGCATATATTTGGGCTGTAATTGCGTAAAGATAGGAGCTCTGTTTTTGGTAGTTATTCTTTGGTAATTGTTTTGGTAGTCGAGATAGAGTAGGAATTGATTTCCTTTTGGTAGTTACGGTAGAATTAGGAACCATTACCTTTTTCGATTTTGGCTTTGCTTTGTATATATTTTGGGGCCTGAGGGTCATGAAAGGATGGGAAGACTTTTTCCACAATTTCTTTTCAGAAGTCTTAGTGTAGCCATGGACTTTTGCAGAAAAGCATAACCTTTTTCTTCTTTTTTGGTTTTGGGTTTTATGAGAATGGATAAAATCAGTTACAAAAAATGAGTAAGCTATAGTGCCTATAGTAATGATAACGATATTAGGGAAACCTGCTATTATAGGTTTCTATTGCCTTTAGTGACAAATCAAAAATTTTAGCGACTTTTTTAAATATTATATTAAAATAATTAATATTAACTTTAGTAAGTTTTTAATTAAAACTAGTAACTATATGCCTGAAAGATAAGTTTTAGTTAGAAATAGAAATTTACACTTTGAGTAATTTAATTTACTTATTATTTGACAAAATTTACTTTTTTTTTAAATTAAACTTACTAATACTAAAAGTAAAAAATTTACATATTTAAGTAAAAAAATCACCTGTTTCTGAAAACGGTTTTGGGTTATCACATCTCTCTAAAGTTGCTTCCCTTCTTTTTATTTTCTTCTCACCTCACGATATGATGGAATAGAAATTTTTTCCTGGCAAAATTTTCCTAGCAAGATTACAACAGTTCTGATCGAGAATCGCCGGACAGATTCGAGAACGAAGATTCTGACTCCCACTGGATGCCGTTTAAAGGCCCTTCCAGCAAGGTATAGTTGCAAACAAAATAATTTGTGTTTTTGTTATTCCACTGAAAATTGAATATTCTTCTGCATATTCATTGTTCCGTTTTGTTTTTGTTTTGATTTTATCGTAGTTTTACATGACAATGAAGGAGAGGCTTTTACTAGTGAATTGAAAATTATACCCTTCATATTTTGTGCATCTTCTGTTCCTTCTTATTTAAGGTTTATACATCTTCTGGCAATGACTCCCGCTAGATGCCGTTTAAAGGCCCTTTCAGCAAGGTATAGCTGCAAACAAAATGATGGTAGTAGTATGTCGTCATTTATGTGAAGAGTGGTTAATTTGGGAATACATATAATGTGTTTGGTGAAATGTCCAAAAGAAATTTGTATGATATGATCGATGCCTGTACGGGGTTAGAAAGCACCGAACAACTTGATTAAAACCACAGTTGACGAATTTCAGTTACGCCGGCCAACTTGTACTAGGAAACAAAAATGTCAAACGCACTTCATCATTTATTGGTAAGAATTGATACTTTAATTTTACAATAAGTTTGGTTAAACTATAAAGGAGGTAAATGTAATTAAACCCCAAAAGTATTAACCGCTCCTTCTTTTTATTCTTTTATTTTTTTTTATTTTTTAATAACTCAGTTTCAGTCTTGTGCTCTGCAACTTTTTGCTTGCATGATTTAGATCAGAAAGAATAAACCCAAATAATCATATGTTATGGAGTTCTCTTTACGTGGTGATTACTTAGGAAGCTTATTTACCAGTTGGAAATGTTATTTGCTATTCTTGAAACTGCAGTTTCTATGATTTGAAGTGGTTTCAATCTTTTCTCTGCCTGTACCTGTTCCAAAATGGAATGGTTTTTTAAAGTTATGTTCTTGTAGTTAAATCACATGTCTTACATATTTTTATTGCTTGAATGGCTGTGCTGTAATGCATTTGTAAGAATCCATTTTGTACATAAAGAAGCAACGTTGTACAAGATGAAGGCTTCATCAATTAAGCTTTGCCTTTGATCAATTTAATATATGGTATATGTGTGAGAATAAATTAGTAGACAATAAACTAGAGCGTGAACTATATTGGGGAACTTTGGAATTTCTCTGGTTTGAAAAACCAGCCAAACAATGTATTTCAATTGATCATAATTCCAAATCCATTCAACTGAATGATTTATTGAATTCAAATCCACCGACCCAAACAGAGTAATTTATTTGTCAAATGCAACAAGCATTTTAACTTCGAACTATGCAGTGTTTTCATTAGGCATACAAAAGTTTGATTTTATGCATAATTTAAGAGGACAAGTTGACTGCACTAATTTGTTCAGTAATTTCTATTTCTTCAAGACTAAAAGAAAAAATCAGATGATAAAACATTTTATAGTAATTTATATACTATTTGCCAATTAAAAGAAAGTTTGATAAAAAAAATGTGCATATAAATCCATATTGTAAATGATACAAAATATATTTGAATCTAACGAAACTTAATATGGGTAAATTTACTATAATTTTCAAAGATTATGCTACATTAGTACAACTTTAACTTTTATACTTGTGACCTAGAAAATAAATTTATTAAAACACATAACATTTATAAATGATACATACATTTATTAAAATGCTTAAAACACATAACATTTATGAATGATACATACAATCATATATTATACATTTACGTTACCAAAAATTACTAACTATAATATTAAGTTTCAATCATTAATAAAAAAATCTTAGCATTATTTTAAATAAATTTCCTAATACTTGTTTCATATAAGTTTCTTTAAATAAAAGAGTAAATTTATGCCACAAACTAGTAAGTTTTGACAATTAACCAAATTTATTATTCTATCAACAAGATTTACTATTAATCTATAAAAACTTACTATTACTTGAACTAAACTTACTCTCCAAAAAGTAAGTTTCGAATATAGAGTACTAATTTATTTTTTAAAAAAGTAACTTTCATTTTTATTTCGATTTACTTTTTGAGACATAAATAGCATAACACTTATGTGAGCATTTTCGATTTATTTTTGATTTACTGTTAGCGACCATTTGATTATTTGATGGACTTATCCACCTAAGTAGGATAACACTTAAAAATAAGAAAGTAAGTTTTCCATTTAAAATAGTAAGTTAACAGTAATAAATTAGTAACTTTTATACTTCAAAAGGTAAATTGAAATAAATATTAAACTTATTTTCTAAATAAATAAATTACTACTTTATATCCCAAACTTGCTTTTTAGAGAGTAAGTTTAATTCAAATAATAGTAAGTTTTTATACATAAATAGTAATTCTTACTGAAGTACGAGGGTTAGAGGTTTGTGGGGGCACAGGTATGTCGATTAATCTTTTCAGAGATGATTCAGTGGTTCAGGATTCAGTTTCCGGACTGCCGGGTTCCGTCATGGTCGTGGGATCAGTTCTATTTGGCCATATCGACATGGAACACGGTGTTTTCCCATAGGTTGGTTAGATGGGTGCGTCCTGTCCACGGAAGTCTAAAGCTTAACACGGACAGTTGTTCTAAGGGTAACCCTGGCTTGAGTGGAGGAGGGGGGTACTTCGTGATGAGGGGGGGAGGATGGTGTTGGCGTTTTTGTGTAGCTTCGGCTTGGCTTCGAGCATGCAGGCTGAGGCCCGCACCCTGCTGTTTGGGGTCAAGTTGTGTCTCCAGAGGGGGTTCGGTCCCTTGGAGGTGGAGCTGGACTCGTTGGTATTAGTCCGTATTTTGAAACGATTAGTACGTTGTCCATGGGGCATTCACACAGAGGTGCAGCAGTTGTTGGGGTTTGCATCTTACTTGCCTCGGATTCTTCACTGTTACCGTCAGGCGAATCAAGTAGCGGATGCATTGGCTAACACGGGTTGCCAGTTGGCTCGGAACGACATGTTTCGGATTTGCCCCGATTAGCGCGAGGAGCTCTATTTCTGGATAGGCTTGGAGTGCCTTCCCTCCGCCGTGTTGTGAGGGAGTGATAGTTTGTGAGCATTGGCGTTTGTAACCTTGTTTTTCCCTTAATAATATTTGTTTTTGATTAAAAAAAAAAGTAATTCTTACTGATAACATGGTAAAATTGATTAATAATCAAAACTTACTGATTTATGGGACACATATACTATTTTACTTTAAAACATATTTCAAACTAGTATTAGGAAATTTATTTGAAATAACAATAAGATGTTTTATTAATGATTAATTCTTAGTATCTTAGTTAGTAAGTACTCATAATATACCTGTATAATACATGATTATAGGTATAATTTAAAAAATTTTATTTATATATTTCAAAATACTATGAAAAATAGTTTGACTTTTCACATAATCTTGTAAAATATGTAATAAAATTTTGTGGTATTATAAGTTTTTAATCATTTTTAATTTTTGAAAAGTTTGAAAGTTTGGATAACAATAACAACAAATCTTCCTAGTTATATATAGAATATTACTTGTTTATATATCAAAATTTTTATAATTTAACACCTATGAATATAATAAGATGGTAAATTTTTAATAAATTTACATCTGAGATACAAGAAATAATAAGAGTAAAAGCCTAAACAAAATGAGAAATAATATAATAATAAAAATGACAAAATTAGTATAATAATTAGTATAAGAAAATCGGTATGATCTAGATTTTTTTCCTTGGGAGATTGTTCATAAGAATAGGATCCAATAATTATAAATGAAAATCACATGCATATATAATCTATTGTACAATTTAAATTAAATTTAGTTCACATATAAAATAGTCCTAAAATAATTAGTACACTATGATACAATGTTATTTTAACAACAAAATTTTTTTTTGACTAAAAGTCTGAAATATCCATGACATACGTATGAGGGATATTTTACCATATTTGTATCTCACATCTAATCATGAAAGTTAATTTGAGAAAAAATATTTTTGACAATAGAATTATTTTGAATTTGGTCAACAAGTTGAGATTTTTTAAACAATAAAAGTGAAATATTTTGGGAACTTAGTTGTTTATTTTCCCATAATTAAAAATTGCTATATTTTAGCAATTGTTGCCATTGACTTTTCATTCTGTAGACTAATTTTTATCAATGCAAAATTAGTTTTATTAACAATAATTGAAGTTCCATTGATCCGAGGATTGGCATTTTATTGCTATTATTTTATATGTAAATATTTAACCTAAGTAATAAAATAAATAATTGCTACTTAAAAAAAGGAAATTAAAATGGAATTAAATTTATTTAGTATTTTACTGCTAACAACTTTGACCCCATTTAATGGTTAAAGAAAAAATAAAAGAGACGTAGAGACTGGGATTGGTTCCTTAGTGTGAAAAAAGAAAGTTCTTCTAAACTAATGCTGCGTGAAATTTTGGATGCATATGAAATTAGAAATGTGATAACTTTGCAATTCATTCTCATTCATGATGAATAAATTACGATTCTCTATAGAATCGCAATTTTTTTCGTTCAGCATGAAAACATTCTTATTTTGTCATATTGATGGCTTTTGCTTTTAAGATTATCTACATGTCGGTGGTTAGTATTATTGACACGGTTAGAGGTCATGGAAAATGCTACTAATTTTAGGAGAAATTATGTATTTTAAAAATGGTTTAATAATTTTCTATTAAGCATAACTACTGCATACAAAAGGAAAAGATATTTGATTTTATTTTGTTTTGATTAGAAGAACTTGTACTAGTAATAAAGGAAATGACAATTTAACAATCAACGTGCACATGATTACAATAATTTTTTAGTCATTTAGACTAATATATGTCATAAAGTAGGTAGATTGAGTCGTTTGTGAATTCATAATTTTAATAGTTTACATAAAATTCATCAATAAAAAATTATGATTGTTATAAAATGGCATTTTATAATAATTTATATACCATTTGCCAATTAAAAAAGAGTTTGATAGAAAACATATGGATACAAATCTATAATGTAAATGATACTAAGTATGTTTGAAAGTCACAGAACTTAACATATGGGTAATTTTAGTATAATTTTCAAAGATTATGCTATGTCAATACAACTTTAATTTTTATACTTGTGACCCAAAAAATAAATTTATTAAGATTTTACCATTTTATTAAATTCATAGGCATTAATATATGAGAATTGTGTACCATTTTATTATATTCATAGGTGTCAATAAATGGAAATTGTGATGTATAGACAAGGGCAATTCTATATATACACTACAACAAAAATGACTTTTCGTGACATGTCTATAAGGACACTTGCTAGTTTGTGTCATTATAACACATCTATTATGACACTTGTTATCAACTCAATAATATACACTCTAATTTTTTTTTATTTTATCTGATATAAAATTAATAATGTACCTTTAGATTACCTATCATGACACTTGAGAAAATGTGAGATATACTAAAAAAAAGGAAAGGCACAAAACAACATCACAGTGAATTGGCGGAAGATTCATTTGCTGTGAAATATTCAAAACTTTCAATTTGTCGGCCAAAACACTTAGTCAAATTTTGCTTCTTCTGATCTCTCTCACAAAAAACACTCTCTCCGCAAACTAACTCTCGGCAAATTATCTCTCAGCCAAGTAGGGGCGTTAAGACCGGAGTTTTTTGTAGATGGCGCAAGACGATTGCAGATGGATAAAGGAAACCTGGAAAATAATAGACCACCGAAGTACTAAATGAAACTTTCTTCCACTTTCTTTCCTTTCGCTCTTTCTGGCTCCCGTGACCAATTAAAGTAAGGAAGAATCAGCCATGGGATTCATCGTCTCCGCTTTCAGTTCATTCCATTCCTCAAGCTCACCGCCGTCTTTCTCCCCTCAACCGCCACCACCACCGCTGCCGGAATGTTATTTCTCTTTTCCCTAGCTACCCTCCTTCTACAATCACCAGCAGCTGTACCAGCACCAGCACCAGCACTAGCTGTTCTTCCTCTTCTTCTTCTTCCTCCTATTTTGGGATTTCGATTTCTGACAAAACTATGATTTCTGTTGCGTCTGGAAAAGCTAAGTCAAACCGATCGTTGTATATTGTAGCTGAGGTGTTTGAGAAATTTACTGAGAGAGCAATTAAAGTGGCTATGTTTTCCCAGAGGGAGGCAAATGCTTTGGAGGTAGAAATGGTGTATACCCAGCATCTTTTGCTAGGACTTATCGCAGAAGATAGTGCTTCCGGTGGGTTTTTAGGCTCTGGAATCACAATCGAGATGGCTCACCAAGCCGTTAAGAGCATTTGGCATACCAATTCTGAAGATAAGGAGGAGAATGGTAAGGGTAATGGGAGTGGTCTTGGTCCTGAGGGGGCAGAGGTCTCGACCATGGATGTGCCATTTTCGCTGAGCACTAAGCGGGTTTTTGAGGCTGCCGTGGAGTATTCGAGGACTATGGGGTATAATTATATTGCGCCGGAACATATTGCTGTTGGGTTGTTCACTGTCAATGATGGAAGTGCTGGCCGTGTACTTTAGAGGTTGTACATTTTGAATTAGCATAATTTTATCTATGAATGCTTTACTCGCTCAGAATTGCAATTTTTTTAGTGCTTTATATTGGTCTTATATGGACTGCTGAAACTATTGTTGCAACTTGTGATCGAAGACAAAACTAGGAAGGGGTGGCAAAACAAGTCAACTGGGAGGTAAAAAGAATCACCCAACTCTGACTGTACATCCTGCCCCAGGGGCTTCCTTTGGCATATCTTCTGCCTGCTCTTCCCCAAGATCACCTGAGAGCTGCAAGCCTGCAACACCGATAGAAATGCCCATGAACCCATGCTCCAGAACAGCTATCACAGCACCCGAATGCATATGCACAGGGTCCAGAGCTCACCTACTGTCTGCAATCTTATAGGTCTTCAGCAGTAGAACAGTGCTTCTAGTCTTCAGCTGTATCCTCAGAATTACTAACAAACCATCAGTCTTTTTGGTGCGCAAGAAACTTCAACTTGTTGGAGTGACAGCAATGCTTCTGGCTTGCAAGTATGAAGAAGTTTCTGTTCCTGTCGTTGAAGGCCTCATATTGATTTCTGACAGGGCTTACTCCAGAAATGATGTGCTTGAGATGGTAGGTTTGTTATGGCATCTATTGTCTATGAGTTGATCTTTGATATATGAAGCTTTCCTTTGTCATATAACTAAAATTGAACTGTGGCTCGCTGCAGGAGAGCTTAATGATCAACATCTTGCAGTTTAATCTTTCAGTGCCTACTCCTTATGTCTTCATGAGGCGCTTTCTTAAAGCTGCTCAATCTAATAAAAATGTATTGTTTCGTATTTAGTGTATGTGAATTTTTTGCACTATCTTGATCTGCCTAATAACTGGCAATAATCTTCTGGTGACTACTTGGAGCTTCTGTCCTTCTTTATCGTTGAGCTGTGCCTCGTCGAGTATGAAATGCTTAGGTTCCCCCGTCTCTCTTAGCAGCAGCAGCTTCTTTATTTCAAATTTTTTGTTTGAGTTACCATGCTCAGTTTATGACATTTTATTCCTTGCCACATTCATTTTTTATACAGAATAGAACCACTCGTATGTAAAGAATATGTAGATAAACGCCCCGTGATTATCCCTTACCACAGGGGCGAAAAGCGGTTGTACGTTAGATTTCAGGTGAGACCCTTTTGAGTTTCCATACTGTGAGTGTTAAACATCTTATTCTCTTTTTGCTACTGATGATATGGTCTGCAAGAGTTTAGAGAAGGCTTGGCTTCACATTCTCAGGCCCTGATGGATCAAATGACTGCTATTAGGGTAATTTTGATCATCCCTAGCTCCTGCTTACTTCCTTTTTCTCTTTTAATTTGGTGTGTATGGAGAGAGGGAGCTTATGTGCACGAGAATTCCAATTCTATTCTCTAGAATTATAACAGCAGAAGCTAAGCTTTTGTGCCCTTAACATAACGGAAAAGGGAATTGTGAGACGATTACTGATCACTTGTTGTTGGCAATGATTACATGACTATGGATAGAGGCTTGGACCACTTGCACTATTGGCAATGATTACATGGCTACTGAATAGGGTAGATTGCAAGTACCTTGTATTCTGCTTGAATGAGGAAATAAATAGTCAATCCTTCCATTCTGATATGGACCTGTTAGTTTCATCCACAGGTTGTTGTCTTGCCCTTTCCTATTCAAAACTCTGATTACTTCTCTTTGTTTAATGTTCCTGTCAAATGCTTCGCTTGGGGTCATACCTGGTTGTGATGCAAATTTCGATAGGCATTTATACTACTCTGATCAGAGATGTTTTCATCTTTAATTTTTGTATTTTTGTATTTTTTTGTTTTATTATGTAAATTGGATTAACTGATTGTGAGCAGAGAATGTCTGGTGCTTTAATGGTCCCACAATTAGGATTTAGAATTGGACCTAGAGATGGTACAGGACAAGTGTATTATGCGAAGCAGTTAGTAGGTAGCAAGCGTGTTCATTTTGGTTTTGGCTCCCGAGCAAGAATTTGCTTGAATAATGTGTGTTATGGAAGTTAATAACTGAGTGTAGTGGTCTAGATGTTGAAAATGAAGAAATGTCAGACATGTAACTCCTTGGCATATATTGTTGATTGGACGTGTTTATTTGATTACCATACAGAAACAGATTAATGTCTTAACAACTTGGCTGAATCTTTTCTTTTTGAACAGGTTAAAGTGCTTACCATCTGCGAATCGAGAAACAAGGATAAACTGGATGGTAATCCTAAGATGATTTTGCTTCTTTTGTTTTTTTTTATTTCAAATTTTTTGTTTGAGTTACCATGTTTGGTCCCTTCAAATTTACTGTGCAATGCTCTGTCAATGGGTTCAAGAAGTGGACTAAGACATGCGAGAGGCACACAAACTACACTGAAGATCAGCTTTTGTAAGTGGTTCCTTATGCTTTTCACACATTAATGAATTTTATTGCTAGCTATGATGATCTAATGATCCCAACAAACTTCGTGCACAGGTGGAACCAGCTGAAGATTGATGGGGTGTTCGTGGCTATGATTGAAGGGTCTAATTTCATTGGAAAGTTTGGCAGCTACTGCAAGTTCTTTCTACTTGTTAGGGAAGAGAATCTTTTAGTTTGTGCACATGAGGATCTTTTAGTTTGTCCACAAGAGAATCTTTCAAGTTTGTACTTGTTAGGAATTTGCTATGTTAGTACTTGTTACTGACTTTTAGTTCAATAAATTATATTTGAGCATTGATTTTTGCTTTTAGATTACTATATGCATTCTGTTCTTTGGGATAATTTTACAAGTCCTTTGGGTTTCTGATTGACGGAATGTATAGCAGGGAGCACTACCTGCAGGTTGCTTCTATATCAAAAAAAAGAAAAAAAAATCCTGACAATTAAAAGTGTCAGCATAGAATTCGATATTGTAATGTTGTACTATAGCTATCCTGACACTTTCGATTATCAAGAAAAGGAATTTTCGTTGGCAGATGAGATGTTATAACAACACAGTTTTCCTGACACATTTGAATATTACATACCTATCCCTACATTGGAAGGGACGACACTCGTCCTAGGTGTGAGGAAAAGTAAAGTGTCAGGTTAAATTATCTATACTGACACCTTTAAATGCCGTTAAAGGGCATTTTTGTTGTAGTGATAACTCGAAAGATTTGTTGTTACTGTCATCCAAACTTTCTAACCATTAACAAATTCATAAATAATTCAAAATTTATAATATGACAAATTATTCTTACATATTTTATAAGGTCATATGCAAAAAAAAAAAAGTTTTCATAATAAAAAAATCTAAGCATTATTTCAAATAAACTTCCTAATACTTGTTTCATATAAATTTCTTTAAGTAAAATAGTAAATTTATGCCACAAACTAGTAAGTTTTGATGATTAACCAAATTTACTATTCTATGAACAATATTTACTATTAATCTATAAAAACTTACTATTACTTGAACTAAACTTACTCTCCAAAAACTAAGTTTTAGATATAGAGTAGTAATTTACTTCAAAAAAAAAAGTAAGTTTAGACATAAAAGTTCCATATTTATTCAAATTTACTTTTTGAGACATAAAAGTTACTAATTTATTGAGTTAATTTACTATTTTTAATGTAAAACTTACTAATCAAAATTTTAGGTACTATTTTATTTAGATGACCAATACAACAGGTAATCAAATGGTCGCTAAAAGTGTTTTTACCTGTTATATCAGGTAAAAACAATTTCGTTATCATAACGATCGTTACTTCAGACTTTCCTAATAAATTTTGGTAGAGTTGAATGTTGGCGTTTAATCAATCAATATTCAATTTCAAATTTTCAGTTCTGTTACTATTCCTTCATTTATTCTGCTCTGTTTATTCTTTACCGTTTCACCTCCTGAAACATGGTAGCAAAGGATGGGAGTTCCAGTCTTCTACTGCTGGACGTTTATACCCTCTCCTACATTTCATTTCCTTGCAGGTCCTTTTTTTTTTAAAGAATAATTTTGGTTGTTAGAGTCAAAGTCTACAACATAAAAAAATTTAACCAAAATCATAATTCTTAATAAACACATTTAACAATTGTAATGATCTCATATGCTAATAGAGCATGCTTACTCCAGATATTGAGGTAGATTTTCCTCAACCGTTTACTAATTTATTGTAAAAAGTTTACCAATTCAATTAAGTATTAGCACTTAGTTTTGCAGTAGTGATGGTTCGAGGATGGTTTCTCAGTGATTGACATTTGACGGTAAAAAATTGCACTGGGCATTCTAGGGTTGAGAACTTGAGATATCCTCATCTAACTGAAAGTAGTTAAAATTTAAAAGAATTGATAAATCGCATGAGTAAAAAGGGCATGCATAGACAGTTATGTTATTGTCTAGTTTGTTGTTTTAGTATCAACGTAATATTTCATTTTTTTTATTGTCTCATGCAATTAAACGTTCAAGCCCGATTTCGGGTCTAAATTAGGGCATTAAAATAGGACATATTCAAAGGCAAAACCAATTTTCTGACTACATTTGAAATATAAAACCAGCTTAATATTTACATTTTTTTACCATGTAGAAATTAATTTTTTTATATATGTAAGTGCAAATATACGTGCATAGGCAATATTGGGTTGATAACCAAGAGTTGTAGCTGCTGTGCCTACGTTAATTCAAATGCCTAGTATAATTTATTTGTCCCTGATTGCGAGTGTATACTAGCAGATAAATATTAAATAATGATTTTATGCATAGTCTTCATTTGTCTTATGAGAGAAGAGAAGGAGAAAGAGAGGGGAATTTAGTAATATTTATGCGTGTCAAGGCTTATCCCAAAACCAAAGAAAAAGATGTAGCAATTATTTGGCATACAGGTCATGTTTAAACAAATTTGTTGGTCTTGAAAAGAAAAAAAGAAAAAGAAAAATTGACATAGATGCAACTACCATCTTATAAATAAAGGTTAAAGAACGCAGGAAAAAAATCAAAGTCTTTGGTTGCATTTTCATATTCCCATTACGTTTGATTATTACTCAATTATGTATAAATAGAATTCATTTTCTCAAACTAATAGTTTGTGATGGATGAATAAATTTAGTTAAGGGTAGATTAATTTTATTGGCAATTAGAATCAATATCTATTACAAAAGAGTAATTGAAGGAAAAGGGAAGCAATATAATACTGCAGTACTTAGCATTTATAAGATGGATATTAAAAGAAATAAATGCTTTATGTCTGTTAAATGAACTCCAAACAGAAAGTTAATATGATTGTCTCATTAGGTAGAATTCCAGTTCCATGAAGTCCTTTTAGCTTAATTTGACTTGTTCAAAAGAATAAAGAGAGGGAAGGAAAATGACCAATGTTGACAAATATATCACTCCTATTTTCCTATCTTGTAATTCATGTGTAGCAAATCAAAGCTGTTAGAGCAGTAATTTATATTAACCTTTCGTGAAAGCCATCACTTATTAAACCCAAAATCTATATGACGATTATTAAGAAATAAATTAACAAGAAAAATAGCGGAAGCGTACCTAAATCCATATTAATAAATTGACACTTGAATCCCTTGGGATTTTGGGGTGGCCTTCTAGGTCAACAGGTATTCACCGATCCTTTGAGAGAGGTTTTTAGTTTCTCTCTGGTATCTTTCCTGATGATGGGATATCAGGGAAGAGCTATATTGTGGTATTAGGAAATACAATAACTAAAACGATACCTGTGACTTGGGGACCATAACCCTATTTATAGGTAACATTCCTGTTACCTTTTGGAGCCCTATTTCAGCCCATCATTGAAATAGGAACCCATAAGTTTCTACACATTAAAAGACCCACATCCTATTAGATACATTAAACCCAAACTATATTTGATCACTTCAATTGGGTTTAACCTTAATTGACAGTTTGCAATACATAATTATTCACTTATTAGTCCAATGTTGGATTAAGGATCCAACAATCTCCCACTTAGACTATATGTGTAACCTTATAAATATGTTTTGCAATTAACCGTATGAGCTCAACTTTACTGTCATTATCACAATGTATCTGTAACCAATTCGGTCCATCAATTACACCAATATAGGATCAAAGTGGCCTTTGTTACAATTTCGTAACTCGACCCATCAATGGTCACATATATCAATGCAATTGAATGACATGAATTATGATGTGGATATGTAGTATGAAAATTTCATGTAATGTGATCAAAACATGCCTATTTTCAACTGGTCCACCTTAAATTTTATGACATCAAACCATACCAAAGTTGGAGTGCAAATAAATCCAAACTTTATTTATGCATAAAATATCCTTAAATCCTTAATAACTGAAAAAAAATATCATAAGAGCATTTAAAATAACAAACTCCCACTAAAACTGTACATCATTTAATACGACACCCATATGAGCAGTATACTCATGAAACATTTTGGGTGGCAATCCCTTAGTAAGCGGATCCGCAACCATAGAGTTTGTCTCGATATGCTCTATCGATAACTGTTCATTCTGCACTCTTTCTTTAACAACCAGGAACTTGATATCTATATGTTTAGATTTCATCGAGCTCCTGTTATTATTGGAATATAGGACTGCTGACTTATTGTCACAAAATAATTTGAGTGGTCTTTCAATACTATCTACCACACGTAATCCTGTTACGAAATTTCGCAGCCAAATTCCTTGATTGAATGCCTCATAACAAGCTATAAACTCTGCATCCATAGTGGAAGATGCTATTAGGGACTGTTTAGCACTCTTCCAGGATATGGCACCTCCAGCCAACAAGTACACATAGCTTGACTTGACTTCATAGTATCTTGGCATCCAGCATAATCGGAATCAGTATACCCAACGATCTCTAACTCATCTGACTTCCGATACGCGAGCATGTAGTCTTTTGTTTTCTGTAGATACCGTAAGACCCGTTTGGTTGCTTTCCAATGATCTAATCCAGGATTACTCAAATATCTACCCAACATCCCAGTAATGTACGCAATATTCGGACGCGTACATACTTGAGCATACACTAGACTCCGTACTGCTGAGGCATAAGGAATCTTTTGCATCTCTCTTTCCTCAAAAGCATTCTTAGGACACTGTTCAAGACTAAGTTTGTCTCCTTTAGTCACAGGAGTGTCACCTGGTTTACAATTTTATATGTCATATTTTTTAAGAACCTTTTCGATATAACCCTTTTGTGATAGTCTTAAAATACCCCGAGAGCGATCACGGTGTATCTGTATGCCTAACACAAAAGATGCATCACCAAGATCTTTCATTTCAAAATTTTTAGTTAGAAATTTCTTGATTTCATGCAATAGACTAATATCGTTGCTGGCAAGCAAAATATCATCAACGTACAATACCAGAAAAAAATACTTGCTCCCACAGAACTTATGGTATATACAATCATCCACTAAATTCATCTCAAAACCAAATGAGATAATCACTTGATGGAATTTGAAATACCATTGTCGAGACGCTTGTTTGAACCCATAGATGGATTTTTTAAGTTTGCAAACCATATTTTTTGGATCTCCGGATACAAAGTTTTCTGGTTACACCATATAAATTGTCTCATCAATGTTACCATTGAGAAACGCTGCTTTTACATCCATCTGATGTAACTCAAGATCGAAATGTGCCACTAATGTCATGATAATTCTAAAAGAGTCATTTGAAAAGACTGGAGAGAAGGTTTCTTTATAGTCGATACCTTCCTTTTGTGTAAATCCCTTAGCTTCACGGCGAGTTTTGAATCTTTCCACATTACCTTTCGAATTTCTCTTGATTTTAAATATCCATTTACAGTCAATGGGTTCGCACCTTCTGGTAATGGGACAAGATCCCAGACATCATTGTCCTTCATGGATTTAATCTCCTCTTTCATGGCATCGATCCACTTTTGAGAATTTGAACTTTTCATAGCTTGATGGAAGTTGATTGGATCATCTTCCATCAATCTAGAGTCATCCTCATTTTCTTGGAGAAAAATAATGTAATCATCTGGCACTGCACTTCTTCTTTCTCTAGTGGATCTTCTTAATGGCACTGATCCTTGAAAAGAAAGAGTTTGTTTTTCTATAACAGTTTGCTCTTCGACATTGTCTTGATTTGTCATGTAATGATCAAGTTCAAGAATAGGGTCCTGAGTAAGAGCAATGACACCTGTGGGAATATTAATATATTCATCTTTAAAGACAATGTCCCTTACTGTATTTTCTCTCCCAAACTCGACATTCTCAAAGAACCAAGTATTTCTTGTCTCAAAAATTGACTTAGTTGTGGGATCATAAAACTTGTAACCTCTGGATCTTTCAGAGTATCCAATAAAATAACAACTAATCGTTCTTGAGTCCAGTTTCTTTTCAGTTGGCCTGTAAGGCCTTGCCTCAACTGGACACCCCCAAACATGCAGATGCTTTAAACTAGACTTTTTCCCTGTCCAAAGCTCGTAAGGGGTTTTGATAGTTGCTTTAGTTGGAACCCTATTAAGAATATATGCTGCAGTCTTAAGTGTTTCACCCCATAGTGACTTTGGTAAAGTAGAATGACATATCATACTTTTTACCATGTTTTTAAGCGTTCTATTTCGTCTTTCAGTTACACCATTCATAGTGGGTGAACCCGGTATAGTGTACTGTGGGACGATACCGCATTCCTCTAGGTATTTAGCAAATAGTTCTGGACGTTATTCACCCGAACCGTCATATCTGCCATAGTACTCACCATCATGATCAGATCTGATGCTTTTAATTCTTTTGTTGAGTTGATTCTCAACTTCAGCCTTAAAATTTTTGAACACATCCAATGACTGTGATTTTTTAGAAATGAAATATATGTAGTCATATCTTGAAAAATCGTCTATGAACGTTATAAAATATTGTTGACTATTCCAAGCAGATGTAGGAAATGATCCACAAATATCTGTATGTATAAGTTCTAAGACGTTTAAGGACCTATTGGCTTCAAATCTCCTTTTATTGGTTTGTTTCCCCTTTATACAGTTAATACAATCATTAAAATCTGTAAAATTTAAGGGGTCGAGAATTTCATTTGACACAAGCCTTTCCATTCTCCGTTTGGAGATATGTCACAATCTCTTGTGCCATAATGCAGCTGAATTCTCATTGGCTAATTTTCTTTTAACTCCTCTAGTACTCAAATGCAGAGATTCATTAAATGAGGCAATCGTATCAATTAAATATAGATTATCGTAATGCATTAAAGAACCAGAACCAACCAATTTTGAATCATGAAACAATTCAAATTTTCCATTTCCAAATGAACAAAAATAACCAAATTTGTCAAAAATAGAAATAGAAATTAAATTCCGTCGAAAAAACGGTACAACAAATGTCTCATTGAGATCCAAATAAAATCCAGTCTTTAACAATAATCTAAAAACTCCAATTGCCTCAACTTGAACTGTTTTGCCATCGCCCACGTAGATATATCTTTCATTATCATTAGACTTTCGACAATTCAGACAACTCTGCATAGACACACTGATGTGAGTTGTTGCACCAGAATCTAACCACCATGTGTGTCTAGGTACCGAAGTTAAATTAACCTCAGAACAAATCAAATTAAGAAGCATACCTTTCTTAGCACGTCAAGCGTGATAGTTGGTGCAATGCTTCTTTTGATGCCCTTCAGCTCCACAGAAGAAACAACTATTCTTTCCCTGATCATTTGATTTCTTTTGTTGTTTCTTTTGTGACGCTGTACCTGAAGCTCCTTTTTCATTCTTTCTTTTAAGTCCCTTACTTTTATTATTAATGGTTGACATCAGATGGGTACTTTCTGTCTGCTCTTGTTTCAATCTTTTCTTTTCCTCTACACAGTATGAGATGAGTTCATTTAGAGACCAAGTCTCCTTTTGACAGTTGCAGCTCACCTTAAACTAGCTAAACTGTGTAGGAAGAGATATTAAAATCAAATGCACTAGTAACTCTTCAGAGAGTTTCAACTTAAGTGCATTTAATTTCGAAGTAAGATGAGACATCTCCATGATATACTCTCTGATATTGCCTTTACCACAATATTTCATCGAAACTAGGTGTGTCAAGAGCGTACTAACTTCAGCATTTTCGTTATTGACAAACCTTTTTTCAATGTCCTGAAGGAACTCTTTAGTGGTTACAATCGTTTCTGACATTGTTCCCCTGAATGCTTCTGGAATGGCCTTTTTAATGATCATCAGACACAAGCGATTTGATCTCTCCCACCTCTCATTATTTCTCTTTTCATCAGAGGTACTCTGATCTGTAAGAGATGGGGGAGAATCGTTCCTTAACGCAAGGTCGAGATCCATTACTCCAAGTACTATCAAGAGATTTTCTTTCCAGGATTTGAAGTTTATGCCATTCAGCATAGGAATATTATTGATGTTGGAAGTAATATTTGTAAGATCATTCGCAACTGAACAGAAAACATAATATAATTAAAACAAGCTCACATAAATCAAAACAATAATAAATTCAAATAATAGTAGCCCCATCCCAAGATACCGATATTCCATTAATATTTTATCTTTGGACAAAATATTAACTTCTAAGTAATATCTTGGCGCAGTAATAAACACTGACAATAATAACATGTCAAAAAATAAATTTTCCTTTGGGCCAATTTATAATTCACATGTAAAAGCCGAATAATTATCACATGTTTATTACCACAAGTGCACATGTAATTTCATTAAATATTGACCTTCCTTTGGGCTGATTAATATTCATAAAATTACTAGTACCCAACTAATTATATTTTAAAATAAATTAATTTCCATAATAGAGGTCACTTTGGTGGCATATTATTTCAATTAATTTATTCCAAAATATATATAATCATACCAATATTTAAATTTAAAATTATACAAATTAAACAAAATTTTGATCAAAGTCAACTTTAGTCAAATCTAATCAACCAATTAATTGGATCAAGACTTATTGGACCAAAGGTCCATATCTATAATTTGACCCAATTTGTTATTCAAGCCCAAAATTTTCTTGAAATCCATAGGTACTTTATAAAACTATATATTTAATGGGCCACACATATAGATTTTATAGGGCGTAAATATCTTATTTAGCTTTATTAGGGTTCACTAAATCAAAGAAAACCCTAATATCCTTAACATAAAGATATGCATATTTATTCTTGTATAAGAAAACAAGCCAAAGAAAACAATTTAAGAGCCAAAAGGCCTTGACTTCATGAAAGCCGAAAACATAATTTTCACATTCAATCAATGAACAAAATTTGAGGAAAATAATAATAATAATAATTTCATGCAAATCTATATCATGACTTATGTAAGTACTTATAACATTGAATGTGCTTGAAGACTAGTCATTCATGCAGCGGAACCCACAGAACCAAAAGTAATGAAAACAATGAATGGGCACGTGACTTAACTCACACAATCAATAGAACAACCAATCATAATTCTTGAGCCATGTGTCAATTCCATTCATGTTTCAAACGAGTTAATTTCATGCGATATCAACAACCATGATGCCGAAACCAAAAACCGAAACATAAAGAAATCAATTGTGAATGAAAAGTCAACAATCAAAGCCGATCAGAAGCCAATCTTGTATCTGGACTTTATGTAGCAAGTACGATCAGGAGCATCTAAGCCAAAACATACGATTGAAGATTTGAACCATGTATCCTTTTTTTTTTTAAAAGACAAATATGATAAGAAGCATGAAACCCAAAGCCGAATAATAAAGCCATAACAGTCATGGTTTCAACAAATATGCCGTTGGCCGATTCTTCACAACATCATACGTAATTAGTCTTTAAAAAAATACTAAATTCGAAATATTTTCTAATAACCAACCATATAGGCTCTGATACCACTTATTAGAGCGGTAATTTATATTAACCTTTGGTGAAAACCATAACCTATTAAACCCAAAATCTATATGGCGATTATTAAGAAATAAATTAACAAGAAAAATAGTGGAAGCGTACCTGAATCCATATTGATAAATTTGACACTTGAATCCCTTAGGATTTTGGGGTGGCCTTCCAGGTCAACAGGTATTCACCGATCCTTTGAGAGAGGCCTTTAGTTTCTCTCTGGTATCTTTTCTGATGATGGGATATCAGGGAAGAGTTATATTGTAGTATTAGAAAATACGACAACTAAAACGACACCTGTGACTTGGGGACTATAACCCTATTTATAGGTAACATTCCTGTTACCTTTTGAAGCCCTATTTCAGCCCATCATTGAAATAGGAGCACATAAGTTTCTACACATTAAAGGGCCCACATCCTATTAAATACATTAAACTCAAACTATATTTGATCACTTTAATTGGATTTAACCTTAATTGATAGTTTGTAATATATAATTATTCACTTATAAGTCTAATGTTGGATTAAGGATCCAACAAAAGCTAGTTGCAGAGAAAATCAATTTCATGAGCTGGATGTCATTCATATGGTTAGTTGGATGTCAGTAATTGATGACATTATCCAAGGTCCCAAGTTGCCAGCTAAAGCATTTACAATCCGTAGTGTGAATGATAATGTTTTAAAAATCGGACCGTTAATTGAATCGGTGAAGTGAAAGGGTCGAGATTCAATCGGTCGGACCGGTTCAACCTCGGTTCAATAAATTTTTTTAAAAATAATTTATATAAATATATATGTACAAAATAAGACATGTAATGGACTAATTTAATACTTTATATGATGAAAAGTTTACTATTTTTTAATAACTCGAATTTTTAAAAATAAATTTTTTAAATTATAAGTTAAAACAAATAAATTTCATCTCAATTTCAATTATATCTAAATCCAACCCAAAAATATCACAATATTTTAAAATTATACAAAATTCACGTCTATGAGAATTTAGATATTGTGAATTTAAACTTTAATTTACGTTTTGGGATTTAGAAATTGCAATTTAAAAAGGAAGTTTGGAATTCGAAGGAAGTCAAGAAAATCGAAAATAAAAATGTAAACTTGATAAGAAACAAAAAATGAGATAAAACTAAGTGGTTGTGACATTAAATAATTTGGGTTAAAAAAATAATTCTTTTTTAACTTTTTTCAATTTAATGGACAAAAATAAAATTAAAAGATGGAAAAAAATATCAATAAATTAAAAATAAAGAGGTTTGATTAAAAAGGGAGTGGCAAAAGAAAAGAAGATAGAGAGAGAGAGAGAGTTGAAAATTAAAAAGAAAGAGTCATGAGAGAATGAGATTTTGTAAGAAAAATGAAAAAAAATATGAGTGTTTGCTTTATATAAATAAGTTATCAAAAAAAAACTAATAAGATGTGATGGTGCAACAATTAATACATTGGTCTTCTATTACAAAGGTCTTGAGTTCGAATGTTGATAGCTGCTTTTTACAAAAAAAAAAAAAAAAAAAAAAAAAAAAAAAAGAGGAAGGTTGAAAACCGGTTCAATAGCGGTTCAATAGCGATTTTTACGGTTCGACCGGTTCTTGACCGGTTTTCTGACAAAGTCAACTATGGCATTGAACCGGACCGGTGCTATGGCCGGTTCGCGGTTCAACCGATCGAACCGGCCGGTTCGGTCCGATTTTCAAAACATTGGTTTTACATATGGCCAACTTGCTATTTTGGTCTACATGAAGTTTTGGAATCTCACTGAGTTTTGGCTCACTATATTCTGTTAAATTTGTTTTCCTTACAGGGGGTACTAGCGATGGCGTGAGGCTGGTACAGGTTAGCGTAGTCTAGTTTTTGAAATTTTTTTTGTACTCGCGCTAGTGCTGGATTAGGGTTGAACGTATCTATAATTCACATCGTTTGATATATTTGGGATTGTATGAATATTTGAGATAGAAATGAATGTATTTGTACGTTCTAAGTTTGGGAACTGTTATTTCATTTATTCCTGAGGTTATAACGTATTTTGTTTGGAGTAAGTGAGCGATTCCTGGCGAGAGGTGGACAGGCAGTCCGCTAAATCCTGGGGTACGCCCTAGAGGGAGGTAGGGTCGTCACAATGTGCTCTTTCCAAATCTCTCTTTGACCTATTAGCTTCCTCAATCTTTGCATGGTCATGAACTCAATGGAGCATTTCTTGCACAATAAGGGTAGGTCACCTAGCAAACTTGGTGTAAAGCTCTCTCGACTGCATTCCATAATGCAAAAATAAAGTCATTATTTTTTTTGTCTCTGCCCATGACCTCGATTCTTTCATATTTGAACTTTTGGATATGCAAGAAAAGCATGCGGGAGATGAATGCACTTATGAACTTAGTGGCCAATTGCTTGAAAACTTTTATAGAGTTTGCGAAGAGATCGTGATACCACAACCTTGCATTCCCCATCAACGTAGTTAAAAATGCCTTGCATGGCATCTAAGGAATTCTACAATTGCATGCAAGTTACAAATGGACTCATATGCTTATTAGGATCAATAGTGGCATCATACATCTCAAGGTGAGGTAATGTAAGTCCCAGAGGAAGTGGATACTTCTGGATCTCTTTAGTGAATGAATTTTTGTTGCGGTAATACAAGCTTCCTGAGCTTCCCAAGACCTGATCATCCTCATCTTCAATGATTGGTACCACTTTCAAATTGGGCTATTTCACTCAAGCGACAAATCCACTATATGATGATATGGTCTCACGAATCCTAATTTAGCTCTGCATCGCTTCAATGATCTATTTTCTGGGCTAGATTGTTCATCTGAGATTTCATCTGGATGTTGGGGAGAATACATTGGCTTTTTGTCATCCCTCGTGTCCTTCTTAGGCATTTGTTACTGTGAGGACTTGTAAAATGCCTTATATTTTTCTTAAAATTTTCTTTAATTTGAAATTCTTTACTTTATACTAGTTTTACTACACATTCACTCCCTTATTAATTGCAATTAAACATAGAATCAAGGGTTTTTTCCTTTCATTTTCTTGGTATCGTAAATTAGGGTTTTTCCGTCTTTTGGTAGAATGAATAATCGGTGTGGAGTGTGTACTCAATTTGGTGATTAAGAGTGAGTTTTATATAAGAAAAAGTGTATGTTTAGAAGTGATAATAATAAGTTAGTGCATTGTAAGTGAAAACCCTAGTACGTGCGAGTTAAGGAAAAACGGTGTGAACCAAAGTGTACCCGTTCATTACCGATTAAATACACTACTTGACCACCACTTTATTACCTTAATATCCTTGTTATTTTTCAGAAAATATTAGCCTTTTATCAGCTTTAGTTGGCCAAAAATATTGACCAAAATAAAAAGGAAAAGAAGAAAAATTTGAGATGGAATCTCAAGGCGACACTTGGCAAAGATCAACCCAACTTTGACCACACTAAAATCCTACCTTCTTATCTCTATTTGAGCTTCATTTCTTCCTCCTATTCTGTCATTGTGGCTGAGAGTAAGAGAGAAAAAAAAAGGCAAGAAACACTTCATTTTCATCTTGATTTTTGGCTTGGTTTCAGTGAAATCCAAACTTCTAAATCGATTAAACTCTCTCTTTAGTACTTAGGAAGCTTTGTGTGGCAAAGTTTTGGAATGAAAGATTGTAGTTTTCTCTTGCAAACAGCCTTGATGAGGTATTATGGTTTCCTATTCTTTTCTTGTATTTAATCTTGTTAAAGTTTAGTTAGAAGCTCTTAATATTGCCTTATGACGGTTAATTGGTTAGTTTTGATTGATATAGTGGATTGTTGAACTAGGGTTTGAGTTGTTCAATTGTGTTCAGTGTTGTTTATATAGCATATGATGTTGATAAGTTTTGATAGGGACTTAGTATGGTGATTTAAGCCATAAATGTGAATTTCAAGCATTGAGTCATCAATTCCAGAACTGTGAATCCAATTTGTCCTATTTCTGACCAGTTTAATTCGTCCATTTTAGAGGCCGAATCATGCCCAGGTCAAAACATGAAAGTTGTAGAGAATGGAGTTATATAGCTTCCTGTAAAATTTCAGCTCAATCAAAGTACTGTATCATGTGGAATGACAAAAATACCATTGACTGTCAAATGTACTGTTTTACGGACAGTTTTCTATTTTCCTCTGAGATGTCACATTTTGACTTTGAAAATGAACGAATTGGCTGTCGATGTCTTCATAAGACTTGTAGTTTCTGTCTTAGCTTTGAAATGGTATAAAGTATACCCTAATCCAATAAGCATAGCATTGGTTGTGACCAAAACGCCAAGAGACGTCAAACCTGTTATTTTGTTATTTGTCTTGAACATTAGTTCCGGTCGCATTGCTAGCCTTGTTTGGTAATTGAATGACATTGAGCCTAGTGAAAGGCTATTGTGATAAGATTATTTGTGTGTGATTTTAGGGGTTGAGTTGAGAAAAATAATGAAACCATAAATGGCTGAAAAATAGGTAAATACAAAGGGCGTGCTGCCCAAAGTTTCGCTTGAGAGTTAGGTAGGTGTACTCGCGACTTGAATAAGGATTTGAGGATGACTCTAACTTGAATCATCTAGAGTATTCAAGTCTTCGCTCATAGAGGTATATAAGTTAGAATTCGGCCGAACCTTATACCCTTGGAAAAATGAAAGTAACGACTAATACAAAATACGTTTTCCTCGTTTCTTCGACTCAAACGGGGATTTCAAAGTTTAATCGCTTCAAAGTTTCAAAGTTTTAAAAGCGAGCATGAGTTTTATGAATATTCTCCAAATGAGTTTCAATTACTTGATTTTCGTTAAACGAAACGTTTAAGTTTCGAATCTTAGTTGAATTTCAAAGATCTTAAACGGTGTTTTATCGCATATTTGGACTCTAAACAAGAAGTAACACCTGAACGTGATCCGTAAAGGCACTACATATTTGGTAAGCGCTTCCAAATACTTGATTGAACTTGACACTTGTTTTCAATACTTGACCAATGTGATCAAATGATATGTGATTGGTATGGTCAGGCAAGGGTGTACTTTATCGCACTTGCCCTAATGTGATATGTACTCATTTATTGTTGCAATTGACTTGATATACTTGTACTTGACTTATAAGTGCTGAACGGCAGCATGTACCACACTTAATCCGAGTGGGAGGTGCCTCTCATTCCCGTCTCCGTACTTTTATCTTGATTGATTCGATTGGAGATATTATCCGATCGAATTCTTGGGGACCCAAACCCCACTAGCTAGTTAATCGAGTCGAGCCGGCAAGGGTCTGGTCGATTAGATAACAAACTATGGGTATCTAGTATTGTCGAATGGAGTGTTACCTTCTTGACTAATCGGTATGCTCAAGTATTACCACCAGTGTTTATTGAGAATTTTGGGCCCATTAGTGGATTTGGTTAGTAGACGGAGATTGTAGCTAAGTGGTGCTCTACTGGACTGGTTACTTTACGTGAAAGTTGACGGAGTATCAACTACAACTTGATCAAGCTCTGGTGAAGCAACGGGAACTTGGCTCTTGAGAGCCATCCGTATCCTTACCCTTTGACATGATTATTACTTTATCGGGTTATTGTTTCCTTTGAAAAATTTTACACTCGCTCATTTTGAGATTTGCTACTTGAAGTGTTATTACTCCCTTTTATGAACTTGATATACTCGCTATTTTGCTACATTGTTACTTGCTCTTTTAAAGAATGGTCAACTTGCTATTTGGAACTTCACTGTGGTTTTAGTTCATTCCACGACATTTGTTTTCCTTACAGGGAGTACGAGCGAGGCATTAGACTTGTACAGACTAGAGTAGTCTAGTTTTTGAATTTTGAAATTATATACTCGCACTAGCACCTGACTAGGGTTGATTGTATTTGGATTATAAACACTTTAATGTATTTGAGCGTGTATAAGCCTTGTAGCTGGATCTAAACGTCAATGTATATATTAAGTTTGAAATTATTGTGTTATTTATTTTTCTATGGATGTAAGTCATTTTCTCGAGTTACGAGTGAGTGAGTCCTGGTGAGAGTTGGGCAGGCGACTCACTAAATCCTAGGGTACGCCCTAGGGGGAGGTGGGGTCGTCACAGTTACTACTATTGTTCCCATCATTGTACCAGTTGCTAGATGAGATGAAAATTCTAGGCCAAAAATTAACTCATTTCTACTGACGATGGAAGTTGATGACTCTCTTCTTGTATTTTTATCTCCAACTGAGTCTACATGAAGTTGTCTACTCCTTTATCCTTATTTCCGATGGGAGGAGAACTAGTTGAGCCTTGGTGTCTTCTGGATTGCTTCATTTTCCATGTTGCAAATTATTAGTTAAAGTTAACAAGAGAAATTCAACTGGGGAAGAATGTTTGTGGTTCCCTATATATAGTGCCAATTTTAGATGTTGAGAAGTGGGAGAAAATGGAAGTCACGGTTCCAGAAGAAAGGCCTCTTGAAGATCACTTATTTGCTTTGCTAATTTCTAAATCTATAAAGTAAATGACAATGCTAATTCCCTGTAACAAGCTTTGATGCTTAAATCAGTATGGAGTATTGAAAATAATTAAAGATGGAATAGTAAAGATGGAGAGAGTAAAAATTGTCACCAGCCCCCGCTTTATTGCTTGATCTTGCCTTTATACTAGCTCCTTGATAGGTAAGTTGGGTAGATCCATTACTAGTGAATAGTGCCTCATGCAGACGCAAGACCTCGAACTCGAGATCATTTGCTGAGGTGTCACATTTAGCCTTCCTCAACACCTATATCCTTTCTTGACAAGTGTCATAACTTTTTAACGAAAATTGACAAGTAAACCCTTGTCAACCCCAAGAACCAGTTTAAGGACACTTGTCCTTACCCTTCTTCAATATCCATTTTAGTTTATCCTACAACTAGGAACTATCTAATTGAAATATGAACTACACTCTTGTGAAAAATTTTGGTGAATAGAATAACTGTACTTTAGATTTTTAAGAACCATTTAAGTAGTCTGATACCTTGTTCTTTGATTTAGTTAAAGTAGGAAAAGATTGAGTTCTATGATGAAAAGTGACTAGCTAGAAATAGCCTATTCTAGTAATTTGGAATTTCTAATAGAAATCAAACGTAGTTTTATTCAAGTAACTTCACATACCTAATATACATGTAAAAATCAATATTCTTAAAATACTACTTTCCAATCAATGTTCGCCTAACATTTGATTGCGATCACACATTCATATGAATAGAGGATAGGATCCTTGCCATGTGCAGCAATTTAGACATTTGTTCCAAGTAAGGCCATGAGGAAATCTTGATAATCCCCTGAAGTGTCACCAATAACTGCACTATCAAGAGTAGTTTTGTTGGTGTTGAAATATTCTCCCTTAACTTTCATCATATCTATCTCTGCTCGAGTTACTATCACCCTAGTCAGAGAATCCTCATCAGTCCCAAACCCAACAATGGAAGCTCTAATCACCTGAAATTTTCAAATCAAAATATGGGATTGCAAATAGAAAATAGAAAAATAAAAATAATAAAATCATGTAGATTATCAAGTATTCAGTAGTATCATTTATTTTTTATAGTTCTACAAAAAGTTTTACTAATTTATAAATGGGTTAAATGCACTAAACCCCCACTAAACTTTATCCTTAATTGCATTTTAACTCTCTCAACTCAATAAATAGGCACTTTGCCCCCCTATTTTATATTTTAGGACAAAAGTACCTCTTCCATATTAATTATTATTTTATTTATTTTTTCTTTTTCGCCCTTTTCTACTTTTATTTTTCATATTTTTAAAATTTTTCTCCTTCTCTTATGTGATCAACTAGTTTTTCTCTTTGCTACTATTATCCATATATTAATTTTAATCTTCTTAAACTTATCTTTTATTTATTTCTATCCTTTTTAGTTTTTTGTTATTGAAAATAATAATTATCATAAAGTTTGTGCTATAACAAAATATATATTACCTATACGCATAAATTATTTCATATATTATTTAAATCAGCATATTTAGAGCTTAAAATAAATTAATTTTTAATAGCAATAGCAACAAATTCAAATTGTAATAACATAGTGGTTAATCAACTATGCACTTATGTTAATATTTTTTGAAATAGTCAAATTGCTAAAATATACACTTTTTGATTATGACAGACATATATTAATTTTTTATGCTATTTAATTTGTCTTGAATTTTCTAATAGTGTAATTAAATAAAAAAAGAATAAAATTATAAGTAAAAGATAATTACAATATTATAATAAACATACAAATTAGTAATACTGGTAGGTAAGCAAAATAAAATAGTGACATAAGAGAAGTGAAAAAAAAAAAGAAAATAGTAAACAAAAAAATAAAAGAAAGTAATGGAAAAGGAAAAATAAGGGAATGAATAAACAAAAAAGAAAAAAAAATAAAATACTAAGGGCACTTTTGTCTTAAAATGTTAAATAGGGGGACAAAGTGCTTATTTAATAAGTTCAGAGGGTAAAGCGCAACTAAGGATAAAGTTTAGGAGGGTTTAGTACATTAGGATGTGAGAATGAAGCACACAGTACCAGTTAAATTGCCTACAATCTACATTGCCAAGCAGGACTAACCTGTCCAATTTAGTCATCAATCGAATGACACTGGCTTTTGGGTTGAATATTTCCAAGAGAAAATTACCTTAAGAGGGACGGAGTGTAAAAATGAAACTCCACAAACTCAACATTCTACCGAGTCTTATAATCTGTCTGGTAGGGAACTAAGTGGAATTGTATCAGAAACAATGCTGCCAGCTCATTTGAGTTTTGTGTTACCTCTGCAAAGTGTTTTTCAGGGGAGTCTATGCACCAGATGGCCACCTTCAAAATGGATTCCAAATTGCCTTTGCCACAATTCAAAATGTCCTGACAGAGTGTTCTGGAAAGTTAGGAAGCAAAATACTAGGAGGTGTTTGTCAAATAATTAGTCAGAACTGAACCTCATCTATGGAATTTCCAAAGTTTTTCCTGTAATGCAGGAAAGTTTCTTTCAGCTGGAAAACATTTCTGGTGCTAAGGATGGACAGAAAATCATCGTGATCTAATTTCTTCGTCTTGATAACTTCATATAGCTTGGCAGCTTCAGAATTGGCAATAGCAGAATCAACTACATTCTTGTCATATCTATAGGAACTGACTAAACTAACCAAAACCTGACGAAATATGCATCTATTAGTTATAACTTCTGAAACACCATATTCCAGAATAACAAAATATTTCTGAGAGCTAGAAATGGATGAATATTGAGCTATCAAAATCTAGGCTGTAAGCATTCTGAAACGCATTACAAAAAGTCTTAAAGTTGAGGAAAACCAATAACAAAAAGCCAACTCTAAGAAAATGAAAAGATTCAACTGGGAAAAAATCAACAAAAATTTGCCAAAATGCATTCATGATCAGTTAAAAGGACAACAGAACTATGTTTAGTTACACGGATATTATATGAGGGCTTAAATTTACCTTTTGGAGAGACATTGGAACATTTGATATGATGTCTTCTTCAAGTGAACTGTCGAATAGAATTGAATATGCTTGTCTTACAGCAATCAAATGGTGAGGAGATGATGCACATGCTATCTCAACAATTACTTGCAGTTCATTGACACCTTTCCTCCTGGAATTCAAGGCTTCATTTGCCAGCCTTGCATCTCTTTCAGGAGGATCATAAATCCACAGGATAACAGCTTTCTGTCACTTGATATTATAATCATTAGTTAGATAGTTTCCATGTCTGGCAATTAAACTAAGTTTTGAGTTTCTTGAACTTAACTTGAACTAATCAGTACCTGACTTCCTACCGGAAATACCAAATAAATTAGCAATGTTTAGTACTAATTCATAAAAAGTGTAGAAAAGTCTGAGTTATCCCTTTAGGTACTGAAAATCTTATTATCACCAGCAATTAAAAGGGAATTCTGAAAGTTACCCTGAAGTCACCAGACAATTCAGCATTTAGATCATCAATGAGGCACTTATTGTAAAGCTGCTGATAAGTTTCTCCGATTATCCTCCTCTGCCTTGCATTTCTATGTCCCAACACCTTTATGACTGCCTTTTCGTCGGTTCCCAGGCCTAACCATGAATCCAGAATACATGAACAGCACAAAACTACATTCAAACATGTAGTAGTACCAGGAGGTGTTTGTGCTACTAAATGCAAAAGAGAAACGAAAAGAAAACAAAAGCCACGGAATTTAGATTAAGAAGAAACAGAACAAAAAAGGAAAAGGAAGAGATTAAATAGACCTTGGAAGGCTTTTCTGAGTCTTTCACAGTCTTGTCTTGGAGAAGGAACAACATCCGGAAGTCTTAGCGTAGCCATGGACTTTTGCAGAAAAGCATAACCTTTTTGTTCTTTTTTGGTTTTGGGTTTTATGAGAATGGATAAAATTAATCAGTTACAAAAAATGAGTAATAAATTTTGGTAGAGTTGAATGTTGGCGTTTAATCAATCAATATTCAGTTTCAAATTTTCAGTTCTGTTACTATTCCTTCATTTATTCTGTTCTGTTTATTCTTTACCGTTTCACCTCCTGAAACATGGCAGCAAAGGATGGGAGTTCCAGTCTTCTACTGTTGGACGTTTATACCCTCTCCTACTTTTCATTTCCTTGCAGGTCCTTTTTTTTTTTTAAAGAATAATTTTGGTTGTAGAGTCAAAGTCTACAGCATAAAAAAATTTAACCAAAATCATAATTCTTAATAAACACATTTAACAATTGTAATTATCTCATATGCTAATAGAGCATGCTTAATCCAGATATTGAGGTAGATTTTCCTCAACCGTTTACTAATTTATTGTAAAAAGTTTACCAATTCAATTAAGGGTCCGTTTGTTTTGGGTGAAAATATTTTCCAGGAAAATATTTTCCTAATTTCCCGTGTTTGGTTGCACAAAAGTTACTGAAAACATTTTCCTATGTAAAATATTTTCACTCATCTTATGGAAAACAACTTCCCTTCCAAACTTACTGAAGTTGTTTTCCGAAATGCATGCATCCCGCCTGTAGTATGTTCCAAACTTACTGAAAACATCTTGTAGTATGTTCTTTTTTTTTTTTTAGCATAAACAGGAGGACTCGAACCCAAGATCTCTTCCTTACACTCCCTCCCCCGTACCACCCAACCCAACCCAACCCTCCCCCTAGTATATTCAAAATAAAAAAAAAAACCTCATCCTGCTTATCCTATGCTAGTAATTAATTATGTATAATAGAGACATTCTTTTCTAGAGAAACTTTCAGCAGTGAGAGTGCAAGATATATGTCACAATAAGCATTGCATGCGATTGATATTTGACACTAAATGGCCAGCAATTTGTTTATTGCTTAAGGAGATATTTTTTATTCATATATACATTTCTCCAAGATTTTTTAAAGTTAAACAATGAGATAAATTTTCTTATTTTGCATGGGAAGAAGTATGTAGTTATAATGTGTAGAAAGTAAAGATAGAGATAAAAGTGAAAATATTTCAAAAGTTAAACAAACACCAGAAAAATGAAGTAAGAAAATATTTTCAATAAGCTAACCAAACACCTGAAAATAATGAAAGGGAAATGATTTTCATGGAAAATTACTTCCATGGAAAATATTTTCCCAAGGAAAACATTTTACTTCCAACCAAACAGACCCTAAGTATTAGCACTTAGTTTTGCAGCAGTGATGGTTCGAGGATGGTTTCTCAGTGATTGACATTTGACGGTAAAAAATTGCACTGGGCATTCTAGGGTTGAGAACTTGAGATATCCTCATCTAACTGAAAGTAGTTAAAATTTAAAAGAATTGATAAATCGCATGAGTAAAAAGGGCATGTATAGACAGTTATGTTATTGTCTAGTATCAACGTAATATTTCATTTTTTTTATTGTCTCATGCAATTAAACGTTCAAGCCCGATTTCCGGTCTAAATTAGGGCATTAAGATAGGACATATTCAAAGGCAAAACCAATTTTCTGACTACATTTGAAATATAAAATCAGCTTAATATTTAGTAATATTTATGCGTGTCAAGGCTTATCCCAAAACCAAAGAAAAAGATGTAGCAATTATTTGGCATACAGGTCATGTTTAAACAAATTTGTTGGTCTTGAAAAGAAAAAAAAAAATTGACATAGATGCAACTACCATCTTATAAATAAAGGTTAAAGAACGCAGGAAAAAAAAAATCTAAGTCTTTGGTTGCATTTTCATATTCCCATTACGTTTGATTATTACTCAATTATGTATAAATAGAATTCATTTTCTCAAACTAATAGTTTGTGATAGATGAATAAATTTAGTTAAGGGTAGATTAATTTTGTTGGCAATTAGAATCAATATCTATTATAAAAGAGTAATTGAAGGAAAAGGGAAGCAATATAATACTGCAGTACTTAGGATTTATAAGACGGATATTAAAAGAAAGAAATGCTTTCTGTCTGTTAAATGAACTCCAAACAGAAAGTTAATATGATTGTCTCATTAGGTAGAATTCCAGTTCCACGAAGTCCTTTTAGCTTAATTTGACTTGTTCAAAAGGATAAAGAGTGGGAAGGAAAATGACCAATGTTGACAAATATATCACTCCTATTTTCCTATCTTGTAATTCATGTGTAGCAAATCAAAGCTAGTTGCAGAGAAAATCAATTTCATGAGCTGGATGTCATTCATATGGTTAGTTGGATGTCAATAATTGATGACATTATCCAAGGTCCCAAGTTGCCAGCTAAAGCATCTACAATCCGTAGTGTGAACGATAGAAAGAAACAGCAAAGATGTCCTGCCATGTGATTCACGTTTAACCATTGGGATAAGAAATTATGGTAAGTAAAACGAAAATTTACAAAAGAAATCGAATGGTCAAATTGGGTAGCCATTGGCCTAGTATATCAGACATTTTGGAATATGTAATTCTGAAACTAGCTTACAAAATTGTCATTTCTCTTTTTTTTTTTAATTTTTGTTCAACAAGGAGTGATGAAACTTAAAAAACGAAACGATACAAATTGCTCACCTTCAACTCTATATATCTCAACAAGGCACGATACAAATTGGTAACTAATAAGCTCTCTCTATTTTCTACTAGAATTAATTTCATCTTGTCCCTCCATAGCCATTCGTGTTTAATACTTGTTTAGGTGGATAAGAGTACATCAGGAAACAGATGCAAATTAGGGTTGCTAAAGTCTTTCCATTCAAAAATATTGTAGAAATTAAACTAATCAATCTGAACGTTTAGCTGTAAATTGATACAATAAGGTGCTAAAGGTGTTAGAATTAATAGTTTCAATACTAAAGTGCAAATCGATAATAGTTCACGGTGCATGTTTCAATTAATTCAAATTTTTATCACTCCAGGTAATTTCTCTTTAGTGTACATATGAAAATACAATTACCTAGATGTGTACACACGATGGACTAGTACATCAACGTGTTTCACCTTCTTCGGTATTAATTATTGTAACGCTTTTCTTCCAAAAGAAAACGACAATAAACGTGACACCGTAATTATGACGTGATTTGCCCAACGTCAATGAAAATAGAAAGGGAAAGGGAAATGACCTGGCCAAGAGGTCATTATTTTGTACAGGAAGTTTTCAATTTCAAGTTCTTTATCTGTGAGAAGTATCAATTCCTATCCACATTTTGCATTGTGGTCATTATTTCTTTTGCAGATAAAATATCTTCGCATTCTGATTGTTACACTTGCTGTCCAATTAAAGTGTGTCAGGCCAAAAACAGTGAATTACTTCTGTTTGTTTCCGTATTATAACTGGTCGACTTGTTCTTCAATTTATGACATGTACGAGTCTATGACAGGATGTAAATTTTTCGGCGTCACGAAATGAATGGCATCCAAGCAACAATTTTAATATTAACAGTTATAAATATGAACAAGAATACATAAGTATGAACAGTCCGTTGGTCCACTCTTAGCAGCCAAACTTCTCCAAAACTGGAAGCGTTAAAATTGAATAGAGGATTTGGAGCAAGTTACTTCGTAGCAGTAGTTAAACTTGCCTAATAAAAACAATCGCCCCACTTGTGAAGTGAGTTTTATGAATATTTATCTAAAATTTTACTGTAATTTATTGTAGAAATTGTAAAATTTTTTTTTGAGATTACTATAATTAAAATTATTAAAAAACCTTGTAGCAGATAAATTTAACCAAAAATTTGCTTGGCAAACACCTTTGCTTGATCTGTATAAAAGAAGAAACACTAAATAAAGCAAAGGTAAGTTTGTTAAGAAAATAATAGGCCTTCACCGGGTTGCTCAAGATCAGCCCGGCCGGTTCCAAGAGTAAATCATCCATATTAGAGATTCCTATCTGGCATACCTAACCATTGTCCCCAAAGTACCATGATAAGGGTTCAAACCTAGAACGTTTCATGATTCGTAACTTAAGCTTACCAATTGTTAAACTCATAGGTTGTTACAAAATGACCATGTAGAGCACCCTATGAATCACTGGAACCACTAGGATTGGTCCAATAGTCAGAAAAGAGTTCTTAAAATTCTTTTTGCTACCAAATTCAAGATTCAAACATTCAAATCTAACACCTTCAATCTTCTAGCTGAGTTGGCTGCACAAGTAGATGGTTAAATTAAAAGACTAAATCATAATAACAAACTAATATGAAAAAAGGTTGGTAGCTAGCTAGGGTCCTCCTTATTACAGTTTTCTGGAATTTGGATTGATTTATTTTATACAAGTCATTTGCGCATTGTTTTTGGCATTTTTACCGGTAAAACTGTTCTTATGGACATATCCAGTAGCTGGGAGTTGCTACTGGTCTTGATGAAACTGTCCAAATCTTTCAACATCCCATCTCCCTTAATTCAAAGCATCTATATCTATACAAATTTGAGAAGGAATTTTTAGCAACAAGCCTCCATACATCTTCCCACTACCAATTCCATTTTTCTAGCATTTCACATTTAATTTAATTTATAAAATATATTTCTCTTAACTTCCACATCTACTTTTCACATTTGGAATTGTTGGTTAATTTTTAAAATCATTCCATTTCAAATTGTTGGTTAATGTGCATGTTATTCTATTTGAACTTCAGCCCATCATGTTTCCAATTACCTTGCGTTATTTATGATTCTACTCCAATTAAAACTTCGATAAGATCGTAACAAGAGATAACAAATATAACATCCTTTCATACTTTCTTATTAATTTAAATAAGTAAGATTATTTACACTCCATTTTTGGTATGCACACTTCAATAATCATTTTGATCATATAGTTTTCATTAATTAGACTATATGATAAAACAAATGGTGAAATTGCAAATAATAAAAAATGGAGTGCAAATAACATTTCCCTAAGTAATAAAAAAATGGAGTGCAAATAACATTTTTCTAAGTAAGAAGTGGGTTCCATGCTTTTCTAATTTAAATAAGTAAGAAGTGGCTCCACTTATATAGAAATTTGGTTTGAAGTTTATTAGTGGGAGGGTAAACAAAGAGAAAACATTACCAAACTTAATAAAAGTAAAAAGTAAATGATAATATTTTATCTTTTAACTTAGTAATCCTAAGTAAAAGAGCAAAATTAAATAGAAAACAAAAAAGAAAATAATGTCGTGTATTTAAAAAATCAAGAATGGTACCATTCATGAAATCTAAATTATGAAATCACTAAATAAAAAACAAAGTACTATTGGCCTTTTAACGTGGAAACTTTTTTTTAAAATATTCATTTTTGATAAAAAAAAATAATGATAATAACAACACCAATTTTACCAAAAATTTTTAAAAAGTAACATTATAGTTTAAGAGAAAAATATAGAGCATTCGACCCTAAAATACTACTTAATTTGTATATATCTGGCCAAATTCGACCCTAATTAGATTTGAATAAGAGTACAAAACCCAAATACTAAGGATAACTTTTGGTATCATTAATTATTTTATGTATTCTTATTGTTGTCTTCATATGTAAATATGTATTTGCTATGTTAAAAAATATATATATTGATTATAGTACCTAAGGATATTATAGATATTATCAGTTTTTCATTTCCATTTTTATACTAATAATTGCAACCATTATAATCAATTTTCAATTTTATATTTTCATTATGATAGGTAAAGTTAAATATATTGGGTCACAGGGGTATGAATTTAGAGGTTGGGTATGGGGGGAGCAGGGAGGGAAGAAAATGGTGAGGAGTTGAAAAATGGCAAGAAATGTTGAAAAAGAAATGTGGGTTACAAGGATAGGTGGAGAATGGAGAGAAGAAGAAAGGGGATTGCAGGGATATGACAGAGATGACAAAAAAAAATATACTCCCTCCGTCTCACTTTGATATTCCCATTTCTTTTTTCACACAGTTTAAGAAAAAGTAGTTAACTTTGTTAGAAAAGTAAATTTAGATTGCTATTTTCCTAAAATACCTCACATTAAATAGAGTTCAACTTTATGGGAACTTGAATTAATGGTATAAAAAGAATCAACTCTCATTAAATGGGGTAGGTTTATAGTAACAACAACTTACATTGACTAAGGACATTTTAGAAAAATTAAAATACAACTGCATTCTTCAATTGGAAAGTGGGCTACAATTTGGAACAGACGAAAAAGGAAAACGGGACTATCAAAGTGGGACGGAGGGAGTAATAGAGAGAGTGGTACCATGATAGAAAATATGAAAGTCCCAGGAGGCATCTGATGACTAGCTGGTGGATAAGAAAAGAGAGAAATGATGGTGATTTTTAATAGTTTTGAGAACTCTAAAAACATATATTACAGAGATTTTTTTTAAATATACATTAAAGTTTATGAAAAATGCTAATCTAAATGCAGTCAACAATTTTAGCGGTACAAGATAGGAGAAAGATTTTTTTTTCTAAAAATAGAAGAAAATAAATTGGTTATAATTTTTTTTTATATTATAAGTTTTGATATATGGGTATAACATATGTTTTGTTGGATACTGATAAATTGATTTTTTTTTTAGAAAACTCTTCTTACTTTATCACCCAACCTAACTCTCTCCTTAAATGCGTTAACAATTCCTCTATCATGTAAATCATTATAAATTGAACTTTTTTCAACATGTGAAGCATACACTTCTTTAAAATGTTTAGTCTATATCTATATATATATATATATATATATTATTCTGAACCACAATATATAAATATATATAATATTATTTTGATTTGAAATATAATTCCGTGCATAGCACAGGTCAAAATACTAGTGTCCCTTAATTGAAAACACGTTTTTCATTCGTTTGTTATCAAAGCTCTACGCAAATAAAAATGCTCCATGGATTAGGGTTGTTATACTTAATTGCATTATGGCGACAAAAAGTGGAAAATTAGTGGCCTAAAGAGTTGCATCGAAAAACTGTTATCATTCTGTAGACCAAAACTAAAACGAGTAGAAGCTAGTAATTTAGAAGCGTACTGATATTGCAAGAGAAATGGAAGGCTATCAAGCACAGATACGCTGGACCAAGGTGTCTGTTATATTATTATTACACATAATTTACTATCTAAATGCACGTATAACATATTAAGTTATTAACATTTGTTACCTTCTTGCTTTTGGACACAAATAAAACTTTTTAAAAATGTTAACAATTTACTGCTTCTTAACTAGTAACCATTATGCCCTGCGTAACTGTTAAAATAATAATAATAATAATAATTTAGAGTATGAGATTTTAAGGTGAAATTCTTGTAGTGACTTGCACTGTTACTACAATTACTAGTTATAGATGTATAATTAAGGCTACGGAGATCAACATTGGAATAGCGTTACAAGCTTTGATAACTCATTTAATCGGGATCCCTTAGAAACTACTCTTCAATACAAATTAGCAATAATAGCGCATTTGCTTCAAAAAAAGAAAAAGAAAAAGAAAGCAATAATAGCGCAATTTCATCTTTTGAAGATAAACTTCAATGGTCGAAGTTATGATCTGCATTTGGTTAAAAAATTAGCAGAATTGAGTGGCTTAGCTTGAGGAAAGCCGCATAGAAAGAACGTACTCTTGGGCTTTCTTTAAAAAATACATTCGAAATAAAAAGAAAAAATGATCGGTTTCATCCTTTATATTTCACAAAAATATTCTTTTCATCCATCACTTTTAAAACGAAACAATTTCATCCTTGATATTTAAAAACTGAAGTTCTTACATCCCTGAACCCAAATTTCAATCTGAATCAAACCACCAATCAACCTGATTACAAATTTTGAGAGTGTAATTGATAGATCATTTGGTTAATTCAACTTGATATTCATGTAAAATTTAATGAACAAAAAAATAAAAAATAAAAAATTATAACATAAAAAAAAAGATTAATCTTTTCTACATTGTCATTGTATACACTGATGGTTTTATGTACCGTCATATTATTTTAATTTAAATTTAAATACCAAATTTTATATTTATGATACACATCTAGATTCGCAAGCAGATATACTAACGGTGTATGAAAAGATTTACGAAAAAAAAAATTCACTATTCCAAGACAAAGAATGGCCTTTTATGTTATAATTTTTATTTTTTTGGTTTAATAAATGTCATGTGAATATGATGAAATTGATCGAGTGATCTATCAATTCTATTTCCGAAATTTATTATTGGGCTATTGAATGGTTTAATTCAGATTGAAAATTAGGTTCAGGGATGTAATAGCTTTAATTTTTAAATGTCAGAGATGAATTTGCTTTATTTTAAAAGTGAGGGGCGAAAAGAATATTTTTGCGAAATGTGAAGAATGAAACATGTCATTTTTCCAAATAAAAATGCCCTTTCCTTGATATATCTATTGGTTATGTTTTGTTGGTTGATTGTTTGACTTTTATTTTTTTAATCAAATATGAACAATCTACACCTAGACCTACTTCTCATCCTATATTATGCAGAACGCTATAGATCTAACTAGGTCATTAGGAGTCAGAGGGACTAAAACATTTTTGGATCAGATGATGCCCTTTAACTCTCGCTAAATTTAGAGAAATTACATGGATTGACAATTGATAGAAAACAAAAGTCGAAATCTTGATTTCTCAACTTACAATATCTTAAGTACCTTTGTGGTGGCCAACAGCAAAGGGTCATTGGTTTAAAAAATAAAACAAAAAAAAAAAGCTATCCAATATACAATAAATTGTGACAGACATTTGCAAAATAAATACTTACTATTAGAATTATCTGGGCTATGACTGTCTCCAACTAATCTATTTTGTACAAAAAGACGGATTTGACATCTCATTTTTTCATAAAGGTAGTACATATAGGAACAAACTATCACTGAAATGGCAGTGGCTGATGAATTTGGAGTTCTCACCAAAGCATTCACCGGTTCTTTGACTTCTTTCCTTTCGCCACACACACACACACACACAAACACAACTCAAACTCACATATTTTATTACTTTACAATGCAAAACTTCATTTCTCCAACGAATTTGCGAACGTCTTTTTTCCTCTGGAGATTTTTCATCACTTCACTTCGTCTTTCTTGAGCAGGAAACAGTTTAAGATGCTACTCAATGAAGCTCTTGCAGCAGTTGTAATTTTGGGTTTAATTTCTTTAATTTCATTTTTCCATTATAAAAGCTTGTAGCTTGTCTGAGTAGTTTTACTTGATTAATGCACCTCTCTCGTTGTTGTCAGGCAAGTCAACCATGGCTATTGAAAATCCATTTTCACGTCACTTTCTCTTTTTCTCAATTATACACTCAAATGTATGATTTTGATTGACAACTGCCATCTGATTGAAACAAATTTTTTTTTTTTTCAAATTTTGTAAAGCACTCAATGTTGAATCTTGTACTTGATCTAAGTGATCTGTCATCTTTCTTCTCTTTCAAGTGTCAATTAAAGGTTATATTGTATTTTGTACGTAGAAGTTAATTATTTCATACGGATTGCATTTTTTTTTGGATTTTTTTATAAAAAATTTACTGTAAAGATTTGATCTACGTGAAGAAAAAAAGATAATAGAAAAATGTGATCACGAAAAACGACACAATTTTTTAATAGAAAATTACTGTTGTTTGGCCTAAAGTTTCAATTATCATTTTTGCGGGTCAGAGATCAAAATAATTGTTTGTTGTTTTTAATTAGATGGAGTAAGAAGATGCAGTTTGATGTAATCACATGATTATTATATTTTTCCTGAATATTTTACTACGGATGTTTTCAGGACTTGGTGTTGACGAAAAGTCATTGATCTCAATACTGGGCAAATGGCATCCAGAGCACAAACAATCTTTTAGGAAAACAACCCGTGACATCTTCGTAGAGGATGAACGACAATTTGAGAGATGGGATGATCGACATGTCCAGAAACTTCAACAAGAGTTCTTACGTTTCAAGGTAGATACAGATTTTATATTGGACTTGTAGCAATCAGCTACTTTAATTTAAGTTCACATATAAATGGAAAAAAAAAGAGTTATATAAGTTACTCCTATGTATTTGTGTACTTTTGCCCAAATATAAACAGACATACACACTTGTAGCAATAATGTATTTTGATAGTTCAAACTTCATATATTTATAGCCTTTGAAGTCAATATTGATAGTGCAAACTTCATATATTTATAGCCTTTGAAGTCAATATGATAAATTTGTAAATTTTTTTCAAGGGCAAGAAGTTAAATTTACAAATGTATATTTTAAATCTTTTAAGTTTTAAGGGGCAAAAACATAAATTTTAAAGATTGGGAGGACCTGGGCGGAGCGGTGGCCGCTACCCAACCCCATTAGAACCAGCCTTGCGTGGACATACATACTCATAGCTGTTGGATTAAATTTGACAATGTGTCCGTCTCAAAATTTAAAAAAAAAAAGAAGATAAAATTATTTTTACCCCCTGTGGTTTGGTGATTTACCACAGAACCCCCTATAGTTTAAAAAGTTAAATATAATTCTTTTATGGTTTGGATTAATATGTCATTGCAATTTTTTCATTAAAATTAATGATGTGAGGCCCGAAGATAACCTCTTTTCTAGGCGACCACACAATGGAGTAGTTGATAAGAAAGCACAAGTGCTTGTGAGTAAAAGAGATAAACAATTTAAAAATCATAAATGTAACAATAAGTAAATAAAAAGGAAAGAATAGCAAACCAATTAACTACCCAACTCCTCTTGAGCTTGTAGGTTAATTCAAACAAGCTACTTCAAATTGATGAATTACAATCACTCCTGTGTACAAAGGAAGGTTCACCTCCTCCTTGCCCCGAACTCCACTCGGTCAAGTTAGGACGTTTTACTATCCCTCAGAACAACCCTCACAGAGTTACACTCATGAAGTATTCACTCATAAATGAAAAACTTACTATGAACCTCACACCACTAAGACTACAAATCTTCCTTGAAGAGTATTTTCTCACTAAAATCTCTCTAGATCTTTTGTATCTTCAGTGTGCAAAAGTTGTTTGAAATATCTGACCAACCACTATATATATAGGACCAAGAAAGTGCCTCATTAATGCTTCTAACGGATAAAAAGTAGCTGAACAGTCAACTATCTGTTGGCAGTGTCAGACGTCCGGTAGCCCTGTTTTATGCGTCCGACAGCAGGCAGAGAGTTTAAGAGATTTTCTTCAATTTTTTCGGACGTTCGGTAGGTTGGTTTTCTGCGTCCGAAGGTATGATGTAAAACTGAAAATTTTTCTTCAATTCTTTCGGACGTCCGGTGCAAGATTTTTGTGCGTCCGACAGCAAACAAAGAGATTTGAGAAATTATCTTGTTTCTATCGGACGTCCGGTAGAGACATGTTCAGCATCCGATAGTTTTGTTGACTTCGAAGGATCCTATCGGACGCCCGAAGCATGCGTCCAAAATTGTACAATGATTATCGGACGTCCGGTACTGTCTTCTTGAGCGTCCGACAGGTTCAGCATATTCTGTCTTTTTTAAATGTGCTCAATTTTTGAACCTGATTTGTTTCATTTCTAAAAAAGCCTTTGAGGAGATGTTAGCAACATCCATTTGTTTTGTAACCAGCAAAAGCTAGGGACCAATGTCAACATTCTCTCCCTTTTTGATGATGACAAAACAATGGATGGAAGAAAGAAAAAATATTGAGCATATAAGCATAAACTCCCCCTCACACAATGCATCTAAACTTATAATTTCAGAATAACTCCCCCTTACACATAACATCCATTTCTCCCCCTTTTTGTCATCATAAGATGAGAGTAAAAACCAACTACCAAAAACCAGCAACAATAACAGAGAATCCAATAATCCAAATAAAAACAGAGAAATGACAGTAATCACAGTAAATCATCATGAGATCAGCATTATTCTTTTTTCACTCTTTTTAACATCATACAAATTCAGTAAAAAATCAATAAAAACTCAGTTCAAAACATCAGAAACATCAAAAGAGAATTATAAAAAAGTATTATGAACAAGAATCTCATCAATCTTACCAAAATCTCCTACTTGTTAGAGTTAGTATCATGTCTAACTATCCACATGCATTTCATGCCATTTTTCATATTCTTTCTCACATAACAATCACTTTTCATGTGACCTTTTTGACAACAGAAATTACATATAACCAAAGAATTATTTATATGAATAGGTTTAATAAATCTTACTTGTCTTCTCTTATAAATAGCAAATTCGTTAGAATTACAATTCAACCTATTTTTTTGAAAACAGACTTGTTTCTTGTGTTTAAGCAACTAATTTAGACCATCAATTCTTCTTTTCAAATCACCTTGTTCCTTTTTGAACAATTCACAAAGATTTATTTTTTTGTCAAGTTCAAAGTGTAAAGCAGTCTCATTCTTTTTGAAATAATCATTTTCAGCTTTCAACTTTTTATTTTGTTGAAAAAGATTTGCATTATCGCGAAGCAAAAAACTAATTTTCTGTTTTAACTCCTTGTTTCTAGTATAAGATTCTTTCAAACTATCATGCAATTTTATAACGAAAGATTCAAGATCATCATCAGTTTCATCATCACTTTCAAATTGAGAGTTACAAGATGTTATCTCATCATCTCCAATGGCCATAAAAGCCAATTGAGCAGATTCTTCATCCTCTTCAATTTCACCATCGAAGTTGCACTCATTCCATGTGAATTGAAATTTGTTGAATCTTGGTTTTCTTCCTTCATTCTTCTTCATCATTGGACACTCACTTGCGTAATGTCCAGGTTGGCCGCATTCAAAGCACTGAACAGTTTGCTTTTTGTCGAACTCTAGCTTCCCTTTGTTTCTCGAGTTGTTGAACTGATTTGGGAATGAATTGCTAGGTCCACTTTTTCTGAATCTCCTCTTGTTGAGTATTCGTTTGAAACTTCTTGTGATGAGTGCAATATCACTGTCATCACCTTCTATGTCATCTCCATCTAAGGAGGCTGTATCATTTTCATCTTGTGAGGCTTTTAGAGCAATACTCTTTCTCACCTTTGTATCTTCTTCCTCCTGCACCTTAAACTTGAGTTTCAGCTCATAAGAAGTTAGAGAGTTAATAAGAGATTCAATGGGTAAGGTATTTAGATCTTTAACTTCCTTAATAGCAGTCACTTTACTCTCCCAATCCTTGGATAACGCATTCAGAATTTTTCTATTTTTCTCACCTAGAGAGTATTCCTTTTCCAGCACTTCCAAATCCTTAATAAGGTAATTAAATCTACAATACATCTCATCAATATTTTCATGAGGTTGCATCTTGAAGGATTTATACTTTGTAACTAGAATGGATTTCTTTTGTTCTCTAACATTCTTACTACCTTCATGAATTTCTCTCAATTTATCCTAAATTTCCTTGGCTGACTTGCAGCCTTTGATTCTAATAGATTCATTTGAGTTTAAAGCACAATATAACACATTCATGGTTTTTGCATTTAATGTGAGATGAGCTCTATCCGCAGCAGTCAGTTCACTTCCTGTTTTTGGTCTAGATCTCTGAGTATTTTCATCTATAAGAGAGGCATCATATGGAGTTTCACTAATAATAAACCACAATTCAATATCAATAGATTGCAAAAAAATGATCATTCTTTCTTTCCAACTCACATAATTTGACCCATTAAACATAGGTGGTCTAATGACAGAATGTCCTTCAAAAAATATAGCATTGTTGGTTGTCATCTTTACTCCAAAGCCGATTGAGTTTAATCTCTAGGAGACCAAATTCTGATACCAATTGTAAGACCCGAGGACAACCTCTTTTCTAGGCGAGCACACAATGGAGCAGTTGATAAGAAAGCACAAGTGCTTGTGAGTAAAAGAGATAAACAATTTAAAGATCATAAATGTAACAATAAGTAAATAAAAAGGAAAGAATAGCAAACCAATTAACAACTCAACTCCTTTTGAGCTTGTAGTTTAATTCAAACAAGCTACTTCAAGTTGATGAATTACAATCACTCTTGTGTACAAAGGAAGGTTCACCTCCTCCTTGCCCCGAACTCCACTCGGTCAAGCCAGGACGTTTTACTATCCCTCAGGACAACCCTCACAGAGTTACACTCATGAAGTATTCACTTACAAATGAAAAGTTTACTATGAATCTCACACCACTAAGACTACAAATCTTCCTTGAAGAGTATTTTCTCACTAAAATCTCTCTAGATCTTTTGTATCTTCAGTGTGCAAAAGTTGTTTGAAATATCTGACCAATCACTATATATATAGGACCAAAAAAGTGCCTCATTAATGCTTCCAACGGATAGAAAATAGCTGAACAGTCAACTATCCGTTGGTAGTGTCGGACGTCCAGTAGCCCTGTTTTATGCGTTCGACAGCAGGCAGAGAATTTAAGAGATTTTCTTCAATTCTTTCGGACGTCCGGTAGGTTGGTTTTCTGTGTCCGAAGGTATGATGTAAAACTGAGAATTTTTCTTCAATTCTTTCGGACGTCCGGTGCAAGCTTTTTGTGCGTTCGACAGCAAACAAAGAGATTTGAGAAATTATCTTGTTTCTATCGGACGTCCGGTAGAGACATATTCAGCATCCGATAATTTTGTTGATTTCGAAAGATCCTATCGGACGCTCGAAACATGCGTCCGAAATTGTGCAATGATTATCGGACGTCCGGTACTGTCTTCTTGAGCGTCCGATAGGTTCAGCATACTCTGTCTTTTTCAAATGTGCTTAATCTTTGAACCTGATTTGTTTCATTTCTGAAAAAACCTTTGAGAAGATGTTAGCAACATCCATTTGTTTTGTAATCATAAAAAACTAGGGACCAAGGTCAACAAATGATCAATAGTAAAAAGTTAAAATCAAACTAATAAATTAACAAGTTTATCCTTTCGTTACCATTTTTCCTCCAAACATAAGAAAGAAGAAATTGAAATAAAAATTGATAAATAAGAACCAGGAAATACCATTGAAAATTTGGTTTAAACATCCATAATGATATTTGTAGTCAAAAAAGATTTTGTATTTTTTGTTTCTTATTTATTTATTTTATATTTCCCTTCCATCTTTTTTGTTTCTTTTTTTATTTTCCTTCCATCTCTTTTGTATTTGGAGAAAATTAAGATTTTGTAGGATAAAATATAGATTTCAAAATCATCTCTTCTCTTCCCAAAAAAAAAGACAAAAAGAAAAGGGAAAAAGAAAAATATGAAAAAAAAGTAGTGAAAGGGTGAATTTATCAATTTGTTAGTTTGATTTTGATTTTTTACTATTAACTGTTAGTTTTAACGAAAAAGTTAACGATGACACTTTAACCCCAACCATAATGGAGTTATATATACAATTTTAAACTATAGAAGAATTATGCGGTAAAGCACCAAACTACAGAGCGTAAAAGATAATTTACCCAAAAAAATTGAGAGAAGTTTAGAGACATTGAGTATCATGTCATGGAGATAAGGATAGGAGTAGGGATGGGTTGGTAGTTCAAGGGAAAGAATATAAGTGAAAGGTTCGGAGTTTGAACCCTCCTAGTTACAAGAGGAAAAAAAAGAAGAAGAAGAAGAGAAGGACATGGATAAATGATAAATTAACTACATAAATAAACGTTTTATAAACTTGATTTTTATCCTAATAATCAATGTTATAGTAGACCCTTTTCACAAAGTTAAACAAGATTAATAATATTTTTACATAACAGGAAAAAATATAGTCTTTTACATTGCAATTTATTAAAATTCAAGCTTTCAAAGGTTACTTAGAAAAAATGCTCATATCAAGATAGGATAATGTCAACGTTAAAAAAATATTCCATTTGATAGAGTATTAACTAGGATAGTAAACTTATCTCAAATAATATTTCGCTTGCATCATAAATATATTTTTCAACTCACCTTTTTATATTCCCAACCACCTTTTTATCTCACATATATCACATCACAAAAAGTGCTACAGTAATTATTCCAAATAATATTTCAAATAATATTCTATCCAAACATACTTTAACTGCATTTTTATATGCATATATGTAGAAATAAACATTCTTTTCAATTTTAATTTGGAAAATCAATATAAAACCAGAAATATAACTATTAGAAAATTATTTAAATTCGTGTTTGGAATGAATGAAGAAAAAAAATTACACAAAATGTCACACTAAATCGTGACATGATTGATTTGTCAGGATGCTGTGGTGCTTTGGACAATGCATCCATGGGAAAGAGATGCTCGTCTGCTAAGGGAGGCAGTGTACAAGCGTCCAAATTATGGCATTCTTGTAGAGACTGCTTGTACTAGATCATCGGAGGAACTATTAGGAGCAAGAAGAGCTTACCATTCCCTCTTTGAGCACTCAATTGAGGAAGACATAGCTTTCCATATCCACGGCTTTGAGAAAAAGGTGAACCAAATAACCCTAACTTTTATGTTCTTTTCAATGGTTTATGAGTCACCAACATGTAACGCCTATGTTACACACCCTCGCATATTGGCAACACGTTACAAGGCTTTGGTCCTTTGAATTTTTTATTACATCTAACATAGTTGATGTAGAAACAAATATGGGACCCACCTAATACATTAATATCCATCAACCACCTAGTCAACCTCAAAAATTTTCCGTGAAACCCTATCGAAGTCTTAATTAAGATTACCTAACACAAGAAGGTTTAGGTTGAACTTTATTTCTTAGCCTTATTGGATAAGCTACACCAAGGCTTCCATCCAGCATTGTTAGTGCAAGAATGGCCCTGAATGTGACAACAAGTGTCTGACATGCGCATTGCTAGATAGATTAAAACATTACCCTACAAAAAATGGTAGACTAGTTCTTCCGTTTCCACTTTTCATTTTTTCTAGTTACAAAATTTCAATTGCTGATCCAATAATGTTTTCAACCCGTGTGTATTATCTCTAGTATGAGTAATTCTAAACCTTTTTTTTTACACGAATCACATATTTTTGACAGTGCATCTATAGGTTAGATGAACAGATTAATTGACTAGGATATTAAATCTTGACTGGCACCATTGATCAGATGCGGAAATTCATCTATGTGATAGCATGTGTTGAAACAAATTGGTGAACTATGTGAGCAGGAGAATTGGCAATCAAACTCCATTTTTAAACATTAAACAATGTCTTTGACCATTGCGCTGCATTCGGTTCTAGCCCTGGCAATTCTTGTTCAAGGCCTAATCTTGTGATTGAATTCTTTACGATTTTTATGCGATGAACAGCTTCTAGCTGGATTAGTAAGTGCGTACCGTTATGAAGGTCCAAAATACAGCGAAGAAGAAGCAAAATCTGAAGCGAAGATTCTCAAAAATGTCATAAAAGATGGTGCTAAGAAGCTCCACGAGGAAGAAGAGATTGTCAGGATTCTAACTACAAGAAGCAAGCTTCATCTAAAGGCTGTATTTAAGCATTATAAGGAAACTAGTGGCAATTATTTGGACGAGGTAAGAAATTTATTAGTATAGTATATTTCTGCTTAATACTTTAAATATGTATTCCCATCACTTTTTTATTTCACATACACATTGTTCTAGAATGGTGCTAAAATAATGTTTTCCTAAAAGCTCCTAGAAATAATCATGCAAACGAGCATAACTGCATTAAAGATCTTAAGAGCGAAAAAATGGCTATCCTCACTTCCTTTGTCCATTACCAGTTTTGATTGGTTCATGCTAATGTTGCTTTCCCCCCTTTTAATTTTCAGGATCTTGGTGATCAGTTAATTCTAAAACAAACAGTTCAATGCCTTTGCAAGCCAGAGACATACTTTACCGAGGTGAGATTAATTAATTAATTGATCATCATTTCATTTTTCAAGAAATGATAATCTTCAAGACCTTAATTAATTACTCAAAGGTATTAAATGTTTCTTCAGGTTTTGGATGTTTCCCTTAAAGGCATTGGGCATGACTTTGCAAAAGAAGCCTTGACCAGAGTTATTGTTACCCGAGCAGATGTAGATTTGAAGCTCATCAAAGAAGAATATCATCAGCTTTCTGGGGTTACTCTATCACATAAGATTGAAGAAATAGCCAATGGGAACTTCAAAGATTTTATGCTTACTTTGATTGCTAGAGGAGATCAAGAAAATTAACTCAACTTCGTGCTTGTGCATTGCTGTACTTGGCCTGAATTTGCACGTTTACATGTATCATGTATGATTTCTATTGTTACCACCAAATGGATTTTTGTTTTTCATAATCACTGAGTCGGTCAAAAGAGGACTCTTAGAATATTTTTCACTATGACGTCCAAAGTTCGAATCATATGTCTAATACTTGAAAGCGAAAAAGGTGGAGATAGGGGTGAGAAGGTAAAAAACTAAAATTTTAAAAAATGTTTTGCACATATAAATTGTTGTTTTGCTCTCACATACAAAATAACTTTTCTTTTCTTTTCTTTTTTGGCTAAAAACATCAGATGCGACCAATTTCTTTTTAAGAAAAAGAAGTCAAAAAATGGAAAAGGCAGAGTGTTTATAGCAACAAAACAAAGATAAGAAAAATATACAATGATAATATTACCTTTCATAACGTTTCAAAATGACTTGACATTTAAATTCTAAGATCGTTCACACTTAGGTTAAAAGTGACTGAAAATCCAGATTATTAAACGTTTCTTAGGCTTTCCATAGGAGCAAATTCAAATACACAACTAGAAAAAAATATTTTATGAAGAAACATAGAAATATATCGAAATTACTCACGTAAAATTGGTTAGTTTATATATTCAAAAGTACATGTACTTTTACCATTATATTTCAAAATATATAGTCTTAGGTTATTTTGTTCTTCTAAGTATTCATGGCATCTAATAAGTGGTTAAAAAGTCTAAACTTTGGGTTTTTACATCATCGTGCAAAGGGAAATGAGAAAGAGAAGTGCCTAATTATCTGATCGAAGTGTGCCAAATCATTGATTTGCAAAGGATTTTGGCCAATCTCTTTGTTAACCTAATGAAAAAAAAGAATCTAAAACTCAAGTGGGTGCATTTATGGTTCTTTCTGTCCTGCCAAATCTATCATTTTCTGGTGAACCAATACTTGATCATTAACTTGGAAAGCAAATAATCAAGTGCATGAAATGGTACTGGGTGTTTTTTTTTCTTTTTTGTCCGACAGATGCCAAGTGATAGGAAGGTAGATTTAATTGGAAGTAGGGCAAGTACGGTCATCTAGCAGTTAACAACCAAGATTGGCCAAAAAAAAAAATGTAAGGTCTAAATCATTGTATATACATGATCTTCAACCCTATGTGTAGAACCCACAAAAATTTGCTTTATAGTCACTTTCTACTGAAAAACAATGTTTTAAAAATCGGAACGTTAATTGAACCGGTGAAGTGAAAGGATCGAAGTTCAACCGGTCGGACCGATTCAACCTGGGTTCAATGAATTTTTAAAAAAAATAATTTATATAAATATATATATGCACAAAATAAGACATGTAATGGACTAATTTAATACTTTACATGATGAAAAGTTTACCATTTTTGAATAACTTGGATTTTTAAAAATAAATTATGTATTTTTGAATTATAAGTTAAAACAAATAAATTTCATCTCAATTTCAATTATATCTATCAAAAAATCTTAAATTCAACCCAAAAATATCACAATATTTTGAAATTATACAAAATTCACGCCTATGAGAATTTAGACATTGTGAACTTAAATTTTAATTTACGTTTTGGGATTTAGAGATTGCAATTTAAAAAAGAAAGTTTGGAGTTCGAAAGAAGTCAAGAGAATCGAAAATAGAAATGCAAACTTGATAAGAAATAAAAAATGAGATAAAAGTAAGTGGTTGTGGCATTAAATAATTTGGGTTAAAAAAATAATTCTTTTTTAATTTTTTTAATTTAATGGACAAAAATAAAATTAAAAGATGTAAGAAAACATCAATAAATTAAAAATAAAGATGTTTGATTAAAAAGGAAGTGACAAAAAAAAGAGGATAGAGAGAGAGAGAGAGAGTTGAAGATTAAAAAGAAAGAGTCATGAGAGAATGAGATTTTGTAAGAAAATGAAAAAAAAAATATGAGTGTTTGTTTTATAAAAATGAGTTTAAAAAAAAATTAATAAGATGTGATAGTGCAACGGTTACTATATTGGTCTTCTATTACAAAGGTCATGAGTTCAAATCTTCAAAACTACATTTTGCAAAACGTAAAAAAAAAAAAAAAAAAGGAAAAAGGAAAACTCAAAAACCGGAAAAAACCGATTCAATCCAGTTTCGACAGTTTCACGATTGGATTAATTTTTGACCGGTTTTCTAGCATGGTCAACCCTAACATAGAACCGAACCGGTGCCATGGCCGGTTCACGGTTCAACCGATCGAACCGGCCTGTCCGGTCCGATTTTCAAAACATTACTAGTGAAAAGAGTCTCATCTTGTAGTATTGGATAAAAATCAGCACAACCATTTATGCTCCAGATCTGATATAATTTAACAACAGTTGAAATTACTTTATTAACCAACTTTTGCGAGCAATCTTTTGAGAACACGTGACAATATCACAAGCGTCAATCCCAGGACAGCCTTTTTGGCACACCAGCACGGTAAGTACACGTGTAAGAAGGCAATGGATGATCTTGTATGATTGTCGTGTTGTATTATTGTCATATCCTGATGTAAACCTCAATAGTAAAACTAATTTATTGGATTTCCCTTATGTTATGACCAGCGAATTAACAGGTTGATCCAATTCGATTCACTACATTTTACACAATTATAATCATTGTAGCGTGGATCATGTTTCACAAGATTAACCTGTTAACCAAAAATGCATTGGAAAAACTCGTAACCCATTAATCACATATTTCAGCCCATTCAATCATGTAACCTACTCACTCTTACTGTTGGAGAGTTTTTTGACTCATTTAATGATGAAAACCATTCAATTTGAAAGAGTTTTCATAGATAATATACATAATAAAGTTCTCATCGTTGAAGAATATTCAAAGATAACATACACAGTAAAGTTTACAAAGCAAAAAACGAATTCTAAAGTTTCAAATTTTAGAGTTTCCGGCAAAAGCAAGTCCAGTACTACAATATATAACAAAAAAAAACAGCATTAGATTATTCAAAATTTTCAAAAACAATACAAAATAAGGTCTTAAGAGCATAAAACAACTTAAAAATTTGAAGTATTTAACCAAAACAAAATCTAATTAGCTGCCATACATGATAAAACATAAAACTTGTAAGGTTCCAAAACTTGCAATTGAAACCTTCAAGTGACATACGAGGGGTGTTAGTTTTTGTGAATTACAGATTACGGCCTCTATAATGTTTGAGTATTACAAGATAACCATTTCACGGGATTAGAGCGTCAATTCACGGGTTGACCCAACCTAGCATTTTTTTTTTTTTTGGGTTCAGGTATGACCCAACAATGATCTAATTGAATGCAGGACATGTTGATGCCTATTAATTTCCATTCATGTCATTATATAGTTGTTGCAATCCCTATACACAATAATAGAACCAAAACAAGATTTAGAGACTTCCAAGACTCACTCTTCAATCTTCATGCAAATATATCAACTGCTATACAAATATTAATTTCCATAATCTAACTTCAACTATTTCAGCAACAATATTTATTCTGTATTACTTGGAAACAGGTAGCAAAAGTGAAAATGCATACAATACCAGTGGTTCTTCAACTAGTAAATGCTAAAAGCATCCCAAGCAAAGCAGCATTTCTTACGCTTTAATACCAAATCCATGTACCCGAGCTAATTAATTACAAGAAAACATGAAGAATATGGTGAGACAAATTGAATCAAATCTTTGCACCCAGCAACGTCATTAAGAAGTTCTTGTAGTGCCCTGATGTGTCACCAATGACTGCATTATCAAGACTGCTTTTGTGCATGTTGAAATATTCTCCTCTAACTTTCATCATGTCAATCTCTGCTCGAGTTACAATAGCTCTGGTCAGAGAATCCTCATCGGTCCCAAGGCCAATGATCGAAGCTCTAATCACCTGATGTGTTTTAATCAAAGGAAATCGCAAGTTAAATATGATCTACAAGAAGAATATTCGATCAAACTTTGTACTTTATGGATGAGAAATTTTCACAATAGAACCGTGAGCCAAAGTTCACAACTTTCTGTATCCTGCAAGAGTTAAGTCTCCATTTCAATAAAAACGAATGGAAACTGAAGATCAATTATTCAGAATGGAGCCTATACTTCCAGAGCGGTGTAACAGATTTTCTCCAGACCTGCTCCAAACATGCGTGCACAGAGAGAGAGACAGAGAGAGAGAGATTAACCTTGCTGGTAGTGATATGAGAGGGACTAGGTTGAGAAAGGAATTTTAAAAGTGAATAAATTATCGATGGACATGAACTCCAGCAAGATTTCAGACTTGTAAGTCTAATCAAGACAAGAAGCACAACTATTTTCTTCACCAGCGCAACCAATGCTCTAACTTCCTATACTAAGATGAACAATTCTGGCAACTATGAGTGCATTTCAAACTATGATGATCATGTAGTCAATTAAGTTAATCAATGAATTGATACAGAGGCACATTTGTCTGCTGAAGTTATAGCTAATAGCCTTAAAAACTTTAGCTTCTGTATTTTCCATCGTCAAAAGAACGGGTATCTATGAAATATGGGTAATCCCAAATGTTTCATCTGAATAAATTCCAACCACATGAAAGGCTTTTAGGCTCCTTTCACCAGCTAGATGCTTCGCATTGCATTACCACTACAAGTAGTGGGGAAAAGAAAAGTGAAGCAGAGAATGTAACATATAATAAAGTTTCTTTGAGCTTATACTTAATAAGCATTGCTGCAGATATCAAGATACATTGCTTCAGTGTTGAAAATAGTTGAATGCGCATTTTTAAAAATTGAGAATTAATAGCAATCTAGAGACATAAGAACAGCATCTTTACATATCACTATACTGCTCACGAAATCATTACATTTGAGACATGTTTACCTTATGAGACAAGAAAGAGAAAAAAGCAAAAGGCCGATTCATAAGCTCAAGATGTACCATTTGCACAGAATAATCACTTCAATAATAGTGCAGAGCAGAACCGTTGATGAAAGCATAAATGTATTATTACCTCTGCAAAGTGCTTTTCTGGGGCGTCTATGCACCAAATAGCCACTTTCAAAATAGACTCCAAAGTGCCTTTGCCAGAAGCCATAATATCCTGACAAGATATTTGTGCACAAGATAGGTCGAGTTTAGAGGACAAATACAGAAGTTAGACATATTAAAAAAAGGAAAAAAAAAAGATAAGAAACTCATTACTAGCATAGGAAGATGAACCTGTTCTATTGAACTCCCATATTTATACTTATAGCACTTGAAAGTTTCTCTAAGCTGAAAATAGTTTCTAGTGCTGAGTATCCAAACTAGATCATCATGATCCAACTGCCCCGTTTTAATTGCATCATGTAGAGTAGCTGCCTCTGAATTAGCAACACTAAAATTCACTACTTCTTTGTTAAATCTGTATGAACTTATAAGTCGAACAAGTATCTGTGGAAGTCCAGATGAAATAGTAATTAGGAGCATTATTAATGTGTAACTTACAACATAAGGTTAAAATGTGTTCTGAGCTATGTAAATATGCTCAATGACAGTAATTGATTGGATTATCAACGGATCTTCCAAAGTGAATAGTAGTCTGCCTCAAAATGCACAAGATACCAACAGAAGTAATATCGCTAATGTGGACATTGGCTTCATTACCAATACATGCTCTACCTATATGCTATAATACTGAGTGCGGAGTGCACATAATAGCATCTGTGTTCACATAATTCAAAGCAAATTAATTAACAGGTCGTCGAGCCTATGCAATAATAATAATAATAACCTAACTACCACTAAAAGCAGTCAATAATTAATCTTAGGTACTGGAGCAGGGACTCTAGGTGTGCAATGGGTTACTTGATTCACCCTGTTCCCGAAGAGTTTGCTTAATCCGATATACCAGAATTAACTAGTTGACAAAAATTACTAAACAGTAGACAGCGGTAAGTAGGGTCGTCTCCTCAGGGACTGGGGGTATTTGTCTCTTTTAAATTCCAATTAGTAAAGGGGGATTTTATCGGAATGAAACTAAAAATAATTAAGCAATTAAACAAAAAATGAATAATTAACTAGCACGAATATAGCAAGAATTAAATCAAGAATAGTTAAATTATAGCCAAGGATACAACTACTCAGACACAGTCCATTTATCCGATCATTGATGCAAGAGAGGTTCACTTAATTCATTAATAGGCTAGTTATAGTCGCCGATGAACTCTAACGACCAATTTTTCCTTACTTTATAGAAGACCAAGGTACGACCGTTGATCACCCCTAACCAGAAAATACTCCTAGGTACGACCGTAGGAATTAATTTTTCAATTGCATTAATAACTAGAAAAACCTAACCATAATCAATAACACGCTACGAGGGTTATTTAAATTAGATTACACGTTCCCCTAATGCGTAAACACACCAGTTGCCACTAATATTAATCAATCAAACAATTACGGATTTAATTGACTAAATTGGCACGAGATTAATATATCACATTGAACATCGGGCCCTTGACATCCAATTAATAAAATAATCCCATGAAAATTCAAGCAGATAACGTGCAAATATTAATAAATTGAGGAACGCGTGAAAACTAATTAGATCTCACAGATTTTCGGGACTGCGCCGTCAAGTTGACCCTTGACTAGATAGAAGGCTTAGCCACGCCGCATAATTAAATCTCCACGCAAATTAATTGATTGCGAAGGCATTGCGTTTTTTTTTTTTACTAGAAAGTAAGGAATAAAATATGTCTTTCCCGTTGGGGAATATTGTCGAACAGTTGACGTATGTCTGACAAAGGGAAAGGAAAAGAAAAACTAAAACTAAAACTATCCTAAGAGCTAGTGTTCCCCCTGCCTATCCGTTTGTTCCCTTCTTAAAGCCAAAGATGACTAATGCTTTTCCTATCTTCCGTGGTCCCCACCACTTTGCCACAAGCAAGCCGAATTCTTCTTGTTTTTTTAGGCCTCCGTGCGTTACTTTCCTTTCTTTAGCCGAATGACTAGTGCTCCTTATCCCGTGGGCCCCCACCGAATTGAGAAGATGAATTACCAAGGATAGGCCCTGCCGAATTGACTCTTGTTTACTATTGCTAGTAGGACTTCTCCGTACCGGTCTTCTCCTCATCAGCAAAAGGGTAGGAAATTAGTTTTTTGTTCCTTTCTTGTGGGCCGCCTTGATAGAGCTTTTTAGAAATCTCCCATGTCTCAAGTAATATGCTCCAGAAAGTCCCTCCTTTTTGGTAATTTTCTGCTTCACTCCTGAAATTGATTCCAAATACCAAATATAAGTAAATATTACCAATTAAGACACTATTTGGCAAGGACAAAAGGGGACATTAATAATAAAATTACTAACAAATGATACCCTATCAATTCTCCCCCACACCTGAATCACGCTTGCCCTCAAGCATGGGGACATCTCAACTCAACAATGGCTAGCTTTCACGTTATCATTGCCAGCTGTGCTTATACCGAAATCAAGTTTTAGTGGCTAAGTGTCAAGACATATCTCTCCCGGTTAGCTCCTAAGTTCATAGACCCGTCCAATTCATGGCTAACTCGTCTAGGACATCCAAATATTAACTAGCAACAGTCAGCAATTAAGTCAACTGGCAACCAAAATCTCAACATTGAGAACCAAGGATCGGCGGGCCAACATGATCATAGACCAACATATTTTCCACATCTGATCTTTTTTTTTCTCTTTTTTTTTTGGATTGAACAAATAATGCTTATTCCCAAGCTATTCAAGTCTTGTGACGTTAACTCTGACATTTTTAGATGAAAGAGCCCAGTTACTCAACTTTTCACAGCTCCAGGACTACTTACTCATAGATATCGCCACTTTTTGACGCGAGAGCCAACACTTGTGGTTAAGACTCCCGGTTACTAGGTGACGACACTAGCGGAGTATAGCCATATGTTATTCACCATAGAACACCAAAATACCAAGTATCATAGCCTACGTCATGTCCTAAATATGGAGAACTAAGGTCAACAGGAGACCAATCCACACAACAATGCCAGCAAAATATTTACATTGCCTAAACAAGTTAGCCATAAACTGCACCAAGTCGTTTAAACTCAAAATTTTCACCAGGACAGTATGCTCTTACTTGCCACCGAAACTCAATTCATAGAGAAAACTACAACTAGCAATAGAAGAGTAAACATTCACCAAGATAACAGCAAGGGAAAAACACCCAAAAAGAACAAAGGAAAAACACCTAAACTGAAAACAAAGGGAAAACACCCAAAAATCGGAAATTGGAAATACTAGCACCCAAACTGACCCCCCCACACCTAAGTCACACATTGCCCTCAATGTGATAATGTAACAGCAAAAAGGAAGGAGAAGGGCAACAGTACTTCCCTGAAATCGTCAAAACAGGGGTGGATCGGGCGCGAACTGAGGAGCAATGCCCGCATGTTGCATAAATGCAGCCAGATTCTGCGCCATGCTATGCAAGTTGATCCTAATGTGGGTCACGCGAGTCTCCAGTCTCTCAACGGTGTTCCGGAGTTGGGTCCAATCGTCGGCCGTTGGGGCGGAAGGGGGCGGTGCGGAGGTAGACGGGCCGGGGTCGCCGCCATCCGTGGAAGCTCAGGCAAAAGATGACCGAGGGGGGACCGGAGCGGCCTCGGGGGAACAACTTCCCAACCGTCGTCGCCCTCCCGAACTAAGCCCATTTTCTCTAAACACGGGATATCCAAGGGCTCCATTTGACAGGCTATATGCAAATCATGGTTAGAAATATCAAGTACATGCAAATTAATAGCCAAGTGAGTAATGTAGGACCCAAGAATCAAGGGGCGCTTCTTTTTAGGCAAAATAGACTTGAACTGAGAAGCGAGCCAGCACCCAAGGTTAACCTTAATATTGTTATGCATATACCATATAAAGAAAATTTCGGATTTAGACAGAATACCCGAACTATCTCGCCTACTCGAGAAACTATAGGCCAAGAAATGGTGGATATAGCGAGACGCCGAGCCCTTTAGATAAGAACCCTTAGATAGACGAGGGTCATAGTTATCTCTATCTACGGACATCTCCTCCCAAATATGGCGATAGCGGGAGAAAAAGGATTGGACATAGTCGCATGCACTCTCGGCATACTCACGAGACTCGGCATAGGCTGGATCAATAAAACCAAGGGCCAGATTGAAGTCAGTTATGGAATGATGGAACTCCTGACCCATTAAACGAAAACGAATGACATTAGGGGTAGAAACTGTGTAACCCGTGGGGAGGTCGAACTCAAATGTGACATAGAACTCCCTAACCAACTCAACAAAGGCCGGGCAGTCAGTAATACGAGAATAGGGAAGCCACCCAATGGCCTCAATCAACTCGTCAAAACCAACTCGAATATTTAGGAGGCCCAAGGTGGCGGCGTCTTGATAATGGCATGGGATAATCTGCCGTTCACAGGCCGCAGTATATCGCCGCTTGTCGGCTGCCCTGGTGAAGTCCAAATGACCTCCAAAATGTACAGGGTCAGAGATATGGATGCCTCTTTGTCGCCCAAGGCGAGCCCTCCTCCCAGAGGAGGAAGGGTCGTGCGAGGGGTCAGAGGCGGGAATGGAGTGCTGGGGTGGAGGGGGCTGAGGGGTCCTAGGGGTCCTAGACCTAGAAGAGGAAGATCGTGGTTTGACCATGGTAGCTAGCAGGTGACCCAATTAATAGAAAGCACAATTCAAGCACCCACAGGCTATAAAAATTACCCCAATAAGACAGCAAGTGCAAGCAATAACCACTGGTGGCCCCAATTAAGGCTAAAGCAGAAGAAAATCAGCCTAACAATCTCACTAGATGTACCCAAGCAGAATAAGCAGAGCAATTGGCACAATAGCCCCCAAACAAGGCAAATAGAGGCAACTACTTCAACCGGCAAATGCAAACGGCACCTTCATATCCCAATTCAACAAATGAACGCAGAAAAGTACCCACAATACTAGGACACAATCCCAATAATGCACTAAAACAACCACTCAAACAAACTAAAAGCGATGCCAGTGTCTACTCAAAACAACAAATCGCAACAATTGGACACAATTCCAACCAAAATCTCAACAACTGTCCCCAATTGGACAGTCAATTAACCTATTCGACCTGCTAAAAGTAGCAAATGACCCAAGAAATTGGCAACTCCAACAGTAGCAGTTCAGAAGTTGGACAGAAACGACTCAATAAAGATGCCCAGTAGTTAATGAGACAGCCAATAGCACAGGAGTAACAAATATGATGTAAACTACCCACACCAGTACCACTGGTGGATGCGCAGGGAAAAACTAAATCAAATGCCCAACAATTCAATAAATATCAGAAAATATTCCCGCATATAGCAGCAATTATACCCAATTCGGTCCAAAATTAACCCCAGAAAATGCCAAATCATCACCTTCTTTTATCCATCAAGAAATCCAAACACAAATTCCAGCAATTTATGCTAATCAAGGAGGAGATTACAATACCTCCACCTGTCTAAATTGGACAGGTGGTGACGTGCGGCAATGGAGGAGATGTGCGCGGCCGTGGAGCTGGTGGTGAAGGAAGCGGCGCTTGGTATGGGTGGCGGTAAGCGTGTGCGAGGTTGCAAGAGAGGCCGGCAGAGGCAAGAGCCACGCGCGGCTCAGGTGGTGGTGCTGATGGAGGTCATCAAGTCAGCGGCTGCGGGCGGCGGTTGGGCAAGAGGGCTGCGCGCGAGGGCGGCGGCAGCGTGGGTTTGCGGCGGAGCAGGCGGCGAGCTTGTGAGCTGGTGAAGTGCAACGGGCTAGCGGGCGAGGGGGCGCGATGGCAGCGGCGTGCTATCGGCTGCGGCGTGCCAGTTAGCGATGGACGTCGATGGGGGAGACGGCAGAGCTGGTGGCGCACGAGGTTGGCCGCTGGTGGAGATGGCCGAAGTGGTGGTGATGGCGGCGCGGACGGCGAGGCGCGGCGGTTGCAAGGGATGTCGGTCGAAGGGGAAAAGGGAAATGGGGAAGCGAGGCAGCGGGGAAGAAAAGGAAGAAAAGAGAAAGAAAGAAAAGAAGGAAAAGAAGGAAAAAAAAAAGAAAAAGAAAGAGTTTTTTTTTTTTTCAAAACCTTGTCTCTTCATTTTCCGAATTTGTATTTCGAAATTCTGAATTTTTGAAAAGAAAACAAAAACTTAAGGTTTAAAAAGAAAAAAAAAATTTCCTTGAAATTTTTTTTTTATTTTTAAATATTATTATTTATTTTTTTTGAGGGTTTAAAACGAAAATAATCTTTTCTTTTTTTCTTTTAATGATAGTAGTAATAATAATAATAATAAATAAATAAATAAATAAATAATTTTTTTTTGAATTCATGCCTTGGGTCGTCGAACACCGCGTGGGCATGCCAATATCACAAAACATCCACTGACCTCAGGAGACACAAACACCGCGTGGGCACGCCAAGATTGATAAACGCCCTCTGACCTCAGGAGGCACAAACACCGCGTGGTCACGCCAAGATTTCACTTCCTGATCACAGTGGAGAAAATATTAATATTGATACTACCCAACGGGGAAACGACAAAACGAAAGAAATGAACCACTAAAAATAATAAAACTAATATTTGGGTTGCCTCCCAAAAGACCGCCTTTCTTTAGTGTTTTTGGCTAGCCATAGCCCATAATTTGCTTAAACCAAGCAAATCGGATCTTCCAAATGCATCGTTTTCACCCGTTCAACTGGAGCCCCATCATAATATGGCTTGAGACGATGACCATTCACCACAAATTTCTTTTCCATCCTTAAACTCTGGATCTCCACTGCACCATAATAAAAAACATTAGTTACAACGAAGGGACCGATCCAACGAGAACGTAACTTACCTGGGAATAACTTCAATTTTGAGTGGTACAATAGAACTTTTTGCCCACATTCGAACGTCTTCCTAGAGACCTGTTGGTCATGAAATATCTTATTTTTCTCCTTATAAATCACAGCATTCTCGTAGGCTTCGTTGCGAATCTCCTTCAATTCTTGTAATTGCAACTTTCTTTAAATTCCGCCCTCCTCAATATCCATGTTGCATTGCTTGACCGTCCAAAATGCTCTATGCTAGAACTCGACGAGGAGGTGACATGGCTTCCCAAATACCAAACGATAAGGGGATATGCTGATTGGCGTCTTGTACGCCATTCTATATGCCCATAAAGCATCTTCAAATCTCATACTCCAATCCTTCCTATCGGGTCGAACCATCTTCTCCAAAATCGACTTGATCTCTCGATTTGATGCTTCCGCCTGAACGTTTGTCTGAGGATGGTAGGAAGTGGAGACTTTGTGCAAGACACCGTACCTCCTGAAAAGTGCAGCAATCGTCTTGTTGCAGAAATGGGTACCCGATCATTTACTATTGCTCGCGGCATCCCAAAGCGGACAAAAATATTAGATTTGACAAATTCTGCAACCACTTTGAAATTATTAGTACGGGTGGGCTTTGCTTCCACCCATTTCGAAACATAGTCTACGGCAAGCAATATATATAGAAAACCATAAAACGAAGGAAAATGGCCCATAAAGTCAATACCCCAAACGTCAAAAATCTCAACAAAAATCATTAGGGTTTGGGTCATTCGATCCCTACGCGAAATATTACCTACTCGTTAACACTTATCACATGACTTACAAAATGAGTAGGCATGCTTAAAGAGGGTCGGCCAATAGAATCCACTCTCTAGAACCTTACGAGCCGTCCTCTTTGGTCCAAAGTGACCTCCACACGCAAAAGAGTAACAATAAGCTAAAATAGACTGAAATTCATTTTCACTTACACATCTACGAATGATTTGGTTGGCACCACGCTTCCAGAGGTAAGGGTCATCCCAGATGTAAGACTTTGCATCACTCCTTAACTTGTCCCTCTTTGCCTTAGGCCATCCTGCAGGAAACTTGTCAGTGACTAGAAAATTAACGAAATCTGCATACCAAGGCAAGGATAAATTAACAGAAAATAAGAGCTCATTGGGGAAAGTTTCTCTCAGTGGGAGGTCGTCCTCGGTGACTTGTACTCGACTCAAGTGATCTGCTACCAGATTTTCGGTCCCTTTCTAGTTTCTGATTTCCAGGTCAAACTCTTGTAGCAACAGTATCCACCTTATAAGTCGCGATTTTGCCTCTTTCTTAGTCAACAGATACCGCAGGGCTGCATGATCAGAGAAAATAATAACCTTAGCACGCAGTAAATAGGACCGAAATTTCTCTAAAGCAAAAATAACAGCTAAAAGATCCTTTCGGTGGTTGAATAGTTTAATTGAACTCCGTTCAGGGCTCGAGATGCGTAGTATATAGCATGGGCTGCTTTCCCCACTCTTTGACCCAGCACCGCGCCCACTGCATAATCGCTGGCGTCGCACATGATCTCGAATGGTAGGTTCCAATCGGGCGGTTGGATAATGGGTGAAGAGATCAATAGTTCCTTTAACCTATCAATCGCCTTCTTACATGCTTCATTAAACTCGAAGGGCACCTCTTTTTGCAAAAGTTGGAACATGGGCGCTCCAATTTTCGAGAAATCTTTGATAAATCTTCTGTAGAAACCTGCGTGACCCAAGAAAGAACGCACTTCCCGCACACTCGCAAGGTAAGGTAAAGTAGATATAACATCTATTTTCGCTTTATCAACCTCAATACCCTTAGACGACACTATATGACCCAAAACTATCCCGTGCTCGACCATAAAATGGCATTTTTTCCAATTGAACACAAGATTAGTTTCTATACACCTAACCAAAATTAATTTCAGGTTATCTAGACAGTTATCGAAACTTTCGCCATACACACTGAAATCATCCATAAAAACCTCAATAATCTTCTCAACATATTCCGAAAAAATACTTACCATACAACATTGGAAGGTAGCAGGTGCATTGCATAACCCAAATGGCATCCTTCGATTTGCAAATGTTCTAAAAGGGCATGCGAAGGTTGTCTTCTCCTGGTCCTCGGGTGCGATAGCAATTTGGAAATAATCTGAAAATTCATCCAAAAAATAATAGTAAGCTCGACTTGCTAATCGCTCTACCATTTGATCAATGAAAGGAAGGGGAAAATGATCCTTTTTCGTGACGGTGTTTAACTTCCTATAATCTATACACTGCTGCCACCCGGTAGGCTTTCGAACTAGTACGAGCTCGCCCTCTTGATTTGACTCCACCATCACTGTTAATGCGCAAATTAGGCAGTTTATTTGTTAATATTTTTCCCTTTATTTTGACCAAATGTTGTGATAATTTGCTAGATTCTACTTATATTTGAATTTTTGTGTGATTTCTAGGAACTTCAAGTCAATTGAGGCAGAAAAGGAGAAATTGAAGCCTAATTGAGGAAATTCCATTAAGAAAATCTTGATACAAGTTTCTTAGTTGATACTTGAAAACCGCTACATCAGGGATGATGGGGTGTGGTAACCATCCAGGAGTATTCATCTACAATGCCCTGTTCGGTTGATGATTGTTACTGCATCAAGTTAGCAAGCATTTTGGGCTTTTGCTTTTGGTTAGTTTACAGCAAAGAACAGTACAACTGATGCAGTAGAAAGCCCGCATCCCATTGAGCTTCAATTGCACGCGAGGCCCATTTTTAGAAAAAAAAGAAAGAAACGCTAAATAAGCCCTGGGGGGACGCTAGGTAAAACAAGACCTCTGGTTCAACTGAAGAGGATTAAAAAAAAAAAGAAGGAGAAAACGGAAGGGCAAAGGGAGAAGACTCTGAAAATCAACGCAGGCCATTCTGTTCCGTTCCGTTTTTCCTTCCTTTTCCCAATTTATTTTCCTTTTTTAAGAACTCAAGTAGTACTTTTGGCTGCAATTCAACTATGAGGAGTGGCTAATTTCTTCATCTAGTCAGAGGTTAAATCGAAGCTTTGGTTCGACAAAACTGTGAGATCGAATTGATTTGCCTACGTTCTTTAATTTGCAAGTATTTATATATTTCCTGTTCACTTATTCATATGATTATTTCTTGCAATTAAATACTTGATCACTGTTTAATTGTGTGAGTAATTAACAGCCATCTAAGAGTGCTCAATCCGTAATTGTTGGGTAATTTTAGTGCATGTGGCAAGTGACATGATTCAATTGTAGTAGAAACTTTTGAATTGTTGTTGCGGAAATATATGATATAGCCTAAATAAACCGAGCGTGTGTGTTTGTTGGTTATAATTGGTGGCCAGTCTAATGATTAATGCTGTCAATAGGTTAAATCCTAAGAGCGTGTTTAGGACTGCTTAATTGGCTAGGGCAATAACCACAGAGCTTGTTGTGGTTATCGAATCAGGAAGGTTAGGCAGGTTGTCAGAACTTGTTGACAACCATAACCAGTTTATTTGTAAATGAAAGATTTTATCTCTGCATCTGTGATCAATGATTCGAACCATTAGTGGAGATTATACCTTTGACTAGAGATTTTTCTTCCGTTAATTTATTTTATATTTATTGTTATTTATTTTATCTGCCATTATCTTATTTTTAATTTGAGCAATTAAATTAGACAGTTCCATATCAATCCCCTCCATTTTTATTTAATGTTACATTGAGTTTGTTTGGACAAAGAGATTTTGGAAAAAAAAATTTTGCCTCACAAATCCCAATCACCTTTTTATCTTCCCAACCACCTTTTTATCTCACATACATCACATCACAAAAAGTGCTACAGTAAATATCTCAAATAAATCATCCAAATAAACTCTTATCCAAACAAACTCATTCATTCAAAATAAATTTTCAAGTCCCTGTGGATTCGACCCTGCTCACTGCTATATTCGAATTTTATCTTTTACGTAATTAAGATACTTTGGTATATCGGATCAAGCAAACTCTGGCACCAGGGTGAAGCTTGTAACCCATTGCACAGCTTAAGTCCCTGCTCCAGTACCATAGTGGACTTAATTCGTGACTTAAGAGTAGGAATTTTATTTTTGCTGGTTTGACACCCACCAAATTTTGGCGCTGTTGTCGGGGACTTGGTGTCAAAATAAATTTATTTTCTTTGAATTTTATTTTCTTTGTTTGTTTTATTTTTATTTTTATTTTTATTGTTACTGGTTTATGCCTAGATCTTCTCGTACAGGTGAACTGCAATATAATCCTGAGATAGAGAAGACTGCTCGTGCATTGAGAAAAGCAACAAGAGAACGAGCAGAGGCATCCTCCTCATCTACTGGACATAATTCAGTAGTAGATTTTGTGGATTCATTTAGTGAGACGGAAGAGATAAATAGCACCATGGCTAATGAACGGACATTGAGAGAATTGGCTGCACCAGATTTAAATCAACAGCCTCTATGCATTACTTATCCTACATTAGATGTTGAATTTGAGTTGAAATCTGGACTAATCCATTTACTTCCTTCTTTTCATGGCTTATCAGGTGAAGATCTCCACAAGCATCTCAAAGAATTCTATGTGGTTTGCTCGACAATGAAACCCCAGGGAGTCACAGAGGAGCAAATTAAATTAAGAGTCTTTCCATTTTCCTTAGCCGATAAAACTAAGGATTGGCTATATTATCTGCCCTCTGGGTCAATATCCACATGGACAGACATGAAGAAGCATTTCCTAGAAAAATTCTTTCCTGCATCCCGAGCTGCAAGCATTAAAAAAGACATCTGTGGAATTCGACAATTCAATGGAGAGACTCTACATGAATATTGGGAAAGATTCAAGCAACTATGTGCTAGTTGTCCTCATCATCAAATTCCTGACCAACTCCTCATCCAGTATTTTTATGAGGGTCTGTCCCAAACTGACAGAAGAATTATTGATGCTGCTAGTGGGGGCTCCTTAATGAATAAAACACCCACGGAGGCAAGAAGTCTGCAAATGCTCAACAATTTGGAGACAGGCAGGATAACACAACTCGTAGAGTCAATGAGGTAAGTAATTTTTCAATAAAGCAAAGATTAGATTGTCTAACTTTTTTGGTTGAAAAGTTAGCTATAGGACAAATGCAGCAATTGAAAACATGTGGAATCTGCTATGGTTCGAGTCATCCAACAGATATGTGCCCCACACTCCAAGATGATTCGACTGAGCAGGCTAATGCAGTTGGATTTCCAGGACCACCTCAGAGGCGGTATGATCCCTATGCAAACACCTATAATCCAGGATGGAGGGATCATCCTAATTTTAGTTATGCAGCAAGGCCACCAGGATTTCCACAACAGCCACAATATCAACGTAGACCTCAACTTTCACAGCAACAATCTGCTCCTAAATCAGGTATGTCACTTGAGGATATTGTGAAATCTTTGGCTACTAACACTCAACAATTTCAACAGGAGACGAAAACTAGCATTCATAATTTGGAGAATCAAATGAGCCAGTTAGCTTCCACAGTCAATAGATTGGAGTCCCAATTATCTGGAAAGCTACCCTCGTAGACAATTGTTAACCCCAAGCAAAATGCTAGTGCCATCACATTAAAAAGTGGCAAAGAGTTACCTGAGCCGAGCAAGAGAATTTCTGAACAAGCAATCGAGGAAGAGCTCGAAAAAGAGGGAAATGTGTCTCAACCTAGGGCCTTGGAACAACCAGATTTTGGAGAAAAATCAACACAAGTGGTTACACCTCCGCCTCCATTTCCTAGTCGACTGGGAAAGTCCAAAAAACAAGAGCAAGAATAGGAGGTTTTGGACACTTTTCGAAAAGTTGAGGTAAATATCCCTCTTTTAGATGCAATTAAGCAAATTCCTAGATATGCTAAATTTTTTAAGGAGTTATGTACTGGTAAGAAAAAGTTGAAAGGAAACGAGAAAGTGCATATGGGAGAAAATGTCTCGGCAGTTTTGCAGAAAAAATTGCCTCCTAAATGCAAGGACTCGGGTATGTTTACTATCCCTTGCAAAATAGGCAATATTAAAATTGAAAAAACTATGTTGGATTTGGGTGCTTCGATAAATGTTATGCCTCGTTCTATTTATAATTTGATGAACGTTGGGCCTTTAAAAGAGACAAGTGTAATAATTCAACTGGCTGATCGATCAAATGCCTATCCTGATGGAGTTTTGGAGGATATTTTAGTGCAAATTGATAATTTGATTTTTCCTGCAGATTTTTATGTACTTGATACGGAGGATGATAATTCTAATTCATCTCCAATACTATAAGGGAGACCATTTTTGAAAACTGCTAGAACAAAAATTGATGTTTTTACTGGCACATTGACTATGGAATTTGATGGTGATGTTATTAAATTTAGTATTTATGATGCCATGAAATATCCTGGTGAATCTCATTCAATTTTTGTTATAGATGTAATTGATTCTTTGGCGCAGCAAAATTTTGAATTTAATAATGACGATGCGTTGAAGGTTGCTATTTCTACTGGTCTCTGTCAGGAAAATTTGCAAAAGATAAAAGGGAAGTTTGTTTTTCCTTTTGAATTGCAGGAAGTTATTTTTGAATTGAATTCTCTTTGTCCAGAATTTTCCAATATGTCTTACTTGGAATTACCTTTGTCTCATTCACAGCTTTTGCCATCTATTGTGCAAGCCCCGGAGGTGGAATTAAAGCAGTTACCGGATAATTTAAAGTATGTATTCTTGGGAGATGGAGATACACTTCCAGTAATAATTTTCAGTAAATTAACTGCTTTAGAGAAAGAAAAACTAATTCGGGTGTTGAAGGACCACAAGGAGGCAATAGGATGGACAGTGGCTGACATAAAAGGATTAACTCCAGCCACTTGCATGCACCGCATCTTGTTAGAAGATGGTGCTAAGCCTTCGAGAGAGGCTCAAAGGAGATTGAACCCACCAATGATGGAGGTAGTGAAGAAAGAAGTTTTAAACTTCTTGACACAGGTATAATCTATCCCATTTCGGATAGTAAGTGGGTAAGTCCTGTTCAAGTAGTTCCTAAAAAAACAGGAATTACTGTTATTGAAAATCCTAAAGGTGAGTTAGTGCCCACTCGAGTTCAAAATGGGTGGAGAGTTTGTACCGATTTTAGAAAATTAAATACATTAACTCGTAAAGATCATTTTCCATTGCCTTTTATTGATCAGATGTTGGAAAGGTTGGCAGGAAAATCTCATTATTGCTGTCTTGATGGTTTTTCAGGTTTTCTACAAATTCCAGTGGCGCCTGAAGATCAAGAGAAAATCACATTTACTTGCCTTTTTGGTACATTTGCCTATAGACGAATGCCTTTTGGTCTTTGTAATGCGCCTGCTTCATTCCAAAGGTGAATGGTTAGTATATTTTCTGATTATGTGGAGAATATCATAGAAGTGTTTATGGATGATTTTACTGTCTATGGTAATTCTTTTGATAAATGTTTAACTAACCTCACAAAAATTCTTAAAAGGTGCATTGAGACTAATCTTGTCTTAAATTATGAGAAATGCCATTTTATGGTAGATCAAGACATAATTTTAGGCCATGTGGTATCTGCTAAAGGAATTGAGGTAGATAAGGCTAAGGTAGAAATTATCAAATGCTTACCTTACCCCGCAAGTGTGCGGGAAGTTCGCTCTTTTCTTGGCCATGCAGGTTTTTATAGGCGTTTCATTAAAGATTTTTCAAAGATATCCCATCCTCTATGCAAATTACTTCAAAAGGATGTGGTATTTCATTTTGATGATAATTGCAAGAGTGCATTTGACACGCTCAAAGAATCATTGACTTCAGCACCAGTGGTTCGACCACCAAACTGGAGTCTTCCTTTCGAAATAATGTGTGATGCCAGCAATTTTACTGTTGGTGCAGTACTCGGCCAGAAAGAGGGCAGAGCTTCTTATGTCATTTATTATGCCTCGAGGACCCTGGATGGTGCCCAGTGCAATTATTCAACTACGGAAAATGAGCTTTTAGCTATTGTTTTTGCTTTAGAAAAATTCCGTTCTTATTTACTTGGCACTAAAGTCGTTATTTATTCTGACCATGCAGCTTTGAAATATTTGCTCAACAAGAAAGAGGCCAAACCACGACTTATAAGGTGGATTCTCCTACTTCAAGAATTTGATCTGGAAATTAAAGACGAAAGGGGTGCTGAAAATATGGTTGCTGATCACCTCAGTCGTTTGATCAATAGTGAAGGACCTGCTCCCTTGAAGGATAATTTTCCAGATGAGCATCTTTTTGTAGTTCAAAAGACAACTCCCTGGTATGCTGATTTAGTGAATTATCTTGTTACTAGAACGCTACCTAATGATTTGTCTAGATCTCAAAAGGAAAAAATTAAAAGTGATGTTAAATATTATGTGTGGGATGAACCATACTTGTGGAAATATTGTTCTGACCAAATTATTCGCAGGTATGTGTCTGAAGAAGAGGTTCCATCAATTTTATCTTTTTGTCACTCATATGCGTATGGTGGACATTTTGTCCCTAAGCGAACTACAAGAAAGGTTTTAGAGTGTGGTTTATTTTGGCCAACTTTGTTTATTGATGCATACTTATTTTGTAAATCATGTGCAAATTGTCAAAAGACAGGTAATTTAAGCCATAGAGATCAAATGCCTCTTACTCCTATACTGGTTTGTGAAATTTTCGATATATGGGGTATAGATTTTATGGGTCCATTTCCTTCCTCTTTTGGTAATATGTATATATTACTTGCAGTTGATTTTGTCTCAAAGTGGATAGAGGCTAAGGCAACTAGGACTGACAATGCTAAGGTTGTAGTTGATTTTATTAAATCTCATATTTTTGCCAGGTATGGCACGCCAAGAGCAATTATCAGTGACCGAGGGACACACTTCTGCAATCGAGTAATGGAAGCATTAATGAAGAAATATGGCGTCACTCACCGGGTTTCTACGTCCTATCATCCGCAGACTAGTGGTCAAGCAGAAATCTCCAATAAAGAAATTAAGTCGATACTTGAAAAGACGGTGAATTCCAATAGAAAGGATTGGAGTTTGCGCTTAGATGATGCACTTTGGGCTTACCGTACAGCTTTTAAGACCCCCATAGGTATGTCTCCTTACCGATTAATTTTTGGCAAACCTTGTCATCTACCTGTGGAATTGGAACATAGGGCATATTGGGCAGTTAAAAATTACAATATGCGGATGGATGAAGCTGGAGAACACAAGAAGTTGCAATTGCAAGAGTTGGAGGAAGTCCGAAATGATGCATATGAGAGTTCTAGCATTTATAAGGAAAAGACAAAAGCATTTCATGATAAAACAATTTCAAGGAAAATTTTTTGTATTGGTCAAAAAGTACTTCTTTTTCACTCTAGACTTAAACTTTTTCCTGGTAAATTACGTTCTCGTTGGATTGGACCTTTTATTGTGACTAATGTGTTTCATCATGGTGCAGTAGAAATTCAAAGTCTTCACACTGACAAGATTTTTAAGGTTATTGGTCATCGTCTCAAACCTTTTTATGAAGGATTTGAAGTTAATAATGTTGAGGAGGTGACCCTTGCAGTGCTTGAACCCTCTGATTGAAGCATTATTTTGTCTAGCCAAAGACATTAAAGAAAGGCGTTGCGTGGGAGGCAACCCAAGAGTTATTGTTTTTAGTAGTTTGATTGTGTTGTTGATTTGTTAAAAGTGATTTACGTGATATAATTTCTTTGTGATAGGTAGGATCAAATAAAATAGCAACTGTTGGCCCTCGCCGAGATCAGCAGCGAACCTTCAACCATCAGCAGAATCTCCGAGCAGTCGGTCCTCGTACGGAGTAGAGCCAACAGATGGATCGACGTTTGTCCCACATGGGTCAGAACCTGGCAGCTTATTTCGAGCACGTTCGTTTCCAACCTCCTTTTCCATCGGAAACTTAGTATTTCTTCAGGGGAGTATTTCTTTCTTTCTACACTTTATTTTTATTTTTTTCCTTGAGGACAAGGCAATGTTTAGGTGTGGGGGAGGGAGATCATGTTGGTTTTTAATTTCTAGTTTGGTTTTTTTTTTAAAAAAAATGAAATGAAAAAGAGAAAAAATTTTAAGTATTTTTGGTCAGTTTTTGAGTTAATTCGTCTAGTTTCTGATTTTTCAAGACTTTTTGAGATTCGTATTGATTCAGTCAAGATGCAAGTGTGAATGGTATTCTATTGCTAGTGCAAGTAATGTGTTTTCTTGACTATTGATTCAAATGAAGGGTGTTTAAAAATTTGACATATTTTCACTTTTTTTTGTGAGCTTTTGGGCCTGATGAGCATTACATTTATAATTGCTCTATTTGCTTTGAATGGGTGATATCACACATGATTTGATATTCTAGAACTTGCTTTGTTATGCATGTCGAGACCACGTTTGAATTTGAGGCATTAATATGAGAAGGGCAATTAGGTTTAACCCCTTTTGACTTTCTAAATGCCTACCTTGATCATATTTCACCTAGTTAACCAATCTGAGCCTTGACTGTTTCTTTGTCTAATACCCAAATTTGCACCCTAAGCCTTTTTATTTGAACTTTATTATTGAACCTTGAGTCACAAGGATGCCTGAGTTTTATTGCGTGAAAATTATCAAGTATTGCTACAAGGATTTGGCAGTTGTGTTTATCTTTCAAGTTTAGTTATGTTTTGCTGCAAAACAAAAAACAAAAACAAAAAAAAAACAAAAAAAAAACAAAAAAAAACAAAAAAAATAAAAAGAAAAAAATATGGAAGTGTCCTTGTAGTAGTGTTGAGAAAGTTGGGTTGATGCCTGTGTGAAGGTTCTTATGTAGAGTTGGCTTCGATTGTTGATGTGCCTTGGAGTTAGGGGATTGAAAAAAAAAAGGGGCGATTCATTTCATGCAATGAGCTATTGGTATTTCTTTTGACATTAGCCTAAAGGTCCATTTTGTCTAACATTTAACCCAAGCCCCATTACATCCTTATTAAAAGACCCTTTGATTTTTGTATCAAGTTCATTAAAGTGGTGGAGATTTGATATATTAGCAAGCATATGGTAAAATCATCACATGTTGTTGATTTGAGTGATATAAACATCCTTCCCATATTTTGAGTGGTTGAGTGTATACACTGCTATCCATGTGAGCTTTGTCAAGTTTTTAACATCCTAATTTTGGTGAAATTGTTGAGAAGATGTGACACTTGTGCAAGTTTATGGAGCTATTCAAGTATTTGTGATCTTGACTGTGATTTTTGAGTAGTGAATGCTTGAGGGCAAGCATTGTCTTGGTGTGGGGGAATTTGTTAATGCGCAAATTAGGCAGTTTATTTGTTAATATTTTCCCCTTTATTTTGACCAAATGTTGTGATAATTTGCTAGATTCTACTTATATTTGAATTTTTGTGTGATTTCTAGGAACTTCAAGTCAATTGAGGCAGAAAAGGAGAAATTGAAGCCTAATTGAGGAAATTCCATTAAGAAAATCTTGATACAAGTTTCTTAGTTGATACTTGAAAACCGCTATATCAGGGATGATGGGGTGTGGAAACCATCCAGGAGTATTCATCTACAATGCCCTGTTCGGTTGATGATTGTTACTGCATAAAGTTAGCAAGCGTTTTGGGCTTTTGCTTTTGGTTAGTTTACAGCAAAGAACAGTACAACTGATGCAGTAGAAAACCCGCATCCCATTGAGCTTCAATTGCACACGAGGCCCATTTTTGGAAAAAAAAGAAAGAAACGCTAAAGAAGCCCTGGGGGGACGCTAGGTAAAACAAGACCTCTGGTTCAACTGAAGAGGATTAAAAAAAAAAAGGAGAAAACGGAAGGGCAAAGGGAGAAGACTCTGAAAATCAACGCAGGCCATTCTGTTCCGTTCCGTTTTTCCTTCCTTTTCCCAATTTATTTTCCTTTTTTAAGAACTCAAGTAGTACTTTTGGCTGCAATTCAACTATGAGGAGTGGCTAATTTCTTCATCTAGTCAGAGGTTAAATCGAAGCTTTGGTTCGACAAAACTGTGAGATCGAATTGATTTGCCTACGTTCTTTAATTTGCAAGTATTTATATATTTTCTGTTCACTTATTCATATGATTATTTCTTGCAATTAAATACTTGATCACTGTTTAATTGTGTGAGTAATTAACAGCCATCTAAGAGTGCTCAATCCGTAATTGTTGGGTAATTTTAGTGCATGTGGCAAGTGACATGATTCAATTGTAGTAGAAACTTTTGAATTGTTGTTGCGGAAATATATGATATAGCCTAAATAAACCGAGCGTGTGTGTTTGTTGGTTATAATTGGTGGCCAGTCTAATGATTAATGCTGTCAATAGGTTAAATCCTAAGAGCGTGTTTAGGACTGCTTAATTGGCTAGGGCAATAACCACAGAGTTTGTTGTGGTTATCGAATCAGGAAGGTTAGGCAAGTTGTCAGAACTTGTTGACAACCATAACCAGTTTATTTGTAAATGAAAGATTTTATCTCTGCATCTGTGATCAATGATTTGAACCATTAGTGGAGATTATACCTTTGACTAGAGATTTTCCTTCCGTTAATTTACTTTATATTTATTGTTATTTATTTTATCTGCCATTATCTTATTTTTAATTTGAGCAATTAAATTAGACAGTTCCATATCAATCCCCCCTATTTTTATTTAATGTTACATTCATTCAAAATAAATTTTCAAGTCCCTGTGGATTCGACCCTGCGTACTGTTATATTCGAATTTTATCTTTTACGTAATTAAGATACTTTGGTATATCGGATCAAGCAAACTCTGGCACCAGGGTGAAGTTATTAACCCATTGCACAGTCTAAATCCCTGCTCCAGTACCATAGTGGACTTAATTCGTGACTTAAGAGTAGGAATTTTATTTTTGCTGGTTTGACACCCACCAATCACCCTGCCTTTTTCGGGACCACCTGTACCGGACTCACTCAGGGGCTATCTGATATTGCAAAGATTATCCCTATTTCCAGCAGTTTCAAGATTTCTTTCTTCACTACCTCCATCATGAGGGGATTCAGTCTCCTTTGAGCCTGCCGAATAGGTTTAGCACCCTGCTCGAGTCGAATCCGATGCATACATACTGCGGGGCTAATTCCTTTGATATCGGCGATGGTCCATCCTATTACCTGTTTATGGTCCCTCAAAACTCGGATCAACTTGTCCTCTTGAACTTTTGATAAACTCGCGGAGATGATCACTGGGAGTGTCTCCCCCTCACCCAAGTACGCATACTTTAGGTGTTTCGACAACGGTTTCAACTGTAAAACAGGCGCCTGCACCACAGATGGAAGTAGCCTTTGGTGAGGTTCAAGTATAAAAATGGGTACGAGATCATACCTTATTTTTGTGGTTGGCAACGTTTGCAACGCTCCAATCACACGTTTGAGTTCTTCATTCAACTCTACTCCAGACGTCATCTCTGACTCGAAGTGCCTGGTCAAAACAACTTCCAACTCATTCCTGTCTTCAATTTCAAAAACTTCTCGTACAGTAGGGTCAATAACATTTATAGAGAAAATAGAGCCAGCATGTGATTTCGAAAGATATTTCATGGATTCGAAAATGTTAAAATGAACAACCTCACCATCAAATTCCATAGATAGGGTACCCTTATTAACATCAATTTTAGTTCGAGCTGTGCTCAAGAAGGGTCTACCTAACAGTAAGGGTGATGGGTCGTGAGAGTGTTCATCATCCATATCAAGCACGTAAAAATCAGCAGGGAAAATCAGTTCATTAATTTTCATTAAAATATCCTCAATCAACCCGCCAGAGTATGCATTGGTTCGGTCAGCCAGTTGGATTATTATCCCAGTCTCTTTTAAAGGACCTAAATTCAAAGAAACATATATAGACTTGGGTATCACATTAATTGAGGCTCCTAGATCTAACATAACCTTTCCAATCAAGGTATTGCCTATCCTACAAGGAATAGTGAACATACCTGGGTCCCCGCATTTCGGTGGAAGCTTCCGTTGTAGAATTGCCGACACATTTTCCCCCACTACTACTCTTTCATCTCCCTTCAACCGCCTTTGATTGACACACAAGTCCCTCAAAAATTTTGCGTATCTGGGTACCTGCTTAATCGCATCTAAAATGGGAATATTGATCTCCACCTTGCGAAAGATCTCTAGGACCTCTTTCTCCTTATCCTGCTTCCTTGGTTTCTCCAATCTGCTTGGGAACGGAGGTGGGTTGGTTTAGTTGGAATGAGTGGGTCCGAGATTACCTTTGAATTTTTATTGTTTCCGCCCTCCTCTTCCATTTCTTTCTCAATTCGATCATCGTCCTTGTCCTTAGGAATCAACGGGTCGGGTCCTTGGACCTCCTTACCACTTCTCAAGGTCATGGCACTTACATTCTTCGGATTCAACTCAGATTGAGATGACAGCTTTCCTTGCATTTGGGACTCTAACCGATGGAGCGTAATGACCATTTGATTTACCTGAGTTTGCAATGATTGCACTTGTCCCCACTGATTTTTCATGTCTGAATCCGTCTTCTGTTGATTCGCAAATAATTGCTTCATCATCTCTTCTAGGGACGGACTTGAGTTCGACGGGGGTGGTGGTGGGTGAGGCTGGTATTGCTGTTGATGTCCTTGCTGTCTATTTGGCATGAAATTAGACGACTTGTTCCCCCCATAACTCAGGTTAGGGTGGTCCCTCCAATCCGGATTGTAGGTACTTGAGTACGGATCGTACTGCCTTCTTGGCGCGGGTGCGTGGCCAGCCATGTTCACCTGTTCTGTATTTTTTTCTTGAACCAGTGGGCACATCTCTGTAGAATGACCCAAAGCAGCATATACCCCACACACCTTAGCTTGCGAGGCACTTCCCATAGCTAGCTGCCGCACAAAGGATGTCAATTCAGAAATTTGTTATTGGATGGAGGATATTTCCACCTCATTCACCTTACATGTTGGGACATCCTCCCTAGTGCCAAACTGCTGGGAATTTTCAGCCATCTCCTTTACAAACCCTATGCTGCCCGAGGAGTCTTGTTCACTAACGCCCCTCCACTTGCAGCATCGATTATACTCCTGTCTCTGAAAGGTAGCCCCTCATAGAAATATTAGATGAGCAGTTGCTCACTTATCTGATGCTGAGGGCATTTGATACACAGCTTCTTAAACCTCTCCCAGTACTCATAGAGGGACTTGCGTGGGTGCAGTTTGATGTCACATATTTCTTTCCTTAGGCTTGCAGCTCGAGACACAGGGAAATATTTGTCTAAAAATTTATTCTTTAACTGGTCCCACGTGGTAATACTACCTGGTGGTAGGTAGTACAGCCAGTCCTTCGCGGAGTCTTTCAAGAAGAAGGGGAAGGCCCTCATTTTTATCTGCTCTTTTGTAATTTCCGGAGGCTTCATACTGTTGCATACGACGTCGAACTCCTGCACGTGCTTATAGGGCTCCTCACCTGATAAACGATGAAAAGATGGTAAGAGGTGAATTAGTCCAGATTTCAACTCAAAAGATGTGTTATCATTTAAACTTGGAAAGGTAATGCACAAAGGTTGCTGATTTAAATTAGGCGCAACCAACTCACTTAATGTTTGTGCATTTGCCATGGTGGTTTCCTCTTGATCCGAGTCGCTTGAAGTGTCACCAAACGAATATGCTGGTTCAGTTTTTGGCTCAGGTCTCTGAGATGCGGCACTGGAGTGCGCCTCTCTGAGCTGTCTGGTTTCTTTCCTCGTTCTACGTGCGGTCTTCTCTACTTCAGGATCGAAAATTAATTCGCTTGTATGAGAAGAACGAGGCATAAACTAGAAAAAAATACCAGAAAATTAGAACAAAATTGAAATTAAAAAGAAACAAATAATTGACGCCAGTCCCCGACAACGGCGCCAAAAATTGACAGGTCGTCGAGTCTGTGCAATAATAATAATGAAAACCTAACTACGACTAAAAGCAATCAATAATTAATCCTAGGTACTGGAGCAGGGGTTCTAGCTGTGCAATGGGTTACTTGATTTACCCTGTTGCCGAAGAGTTTGCTTAATCCGAAATACCAGAATTAACTAGTTGACAAAAATTACTAAACAGTAGACAGCGGTAAGTAGGGTCATCTCCTCAGGGACTGAGCGTATTTTTCTCTTTTAAATTCCAATTGGTAAAAGGAGATTTTATCGGAATGAAACTAAAAATAATTAAGTAATTAAACAAAAAATGAATAATTAACTAGCACGAATGTAGCAAGAAGTAAATCAAGAATAGTTAAATTCTAGCCAAGGATACAACTATTCAGACACAGTCCATTTATCCGATAATTGATGCAAGAGAGGTTCATTTAATTCATTAATAGGCTAGTTATAGTCGCTGTTATTCTTGATTTTGATGATCACAAAATACTTTGAAATGTTTATCTAATTCTCTTCAAATATAAGTGTTTTGCTTTTAAAAGAATCAGGTACAAAGGTGTCAAGGAAAGAAAATCAACCAAAAGAAGAAGCAAAAACAGGGCACTCATGTCGGACGTCCTAAAGGAAGCTGTGGGACGTCCGAAAGGATGAAGAACATCAAGAAGGAAACTCTGTCGGATGCTCATAAGGAAGCATCGGACGTCCGGGAGGATCGGACGCACGCTTCGGACGCACATCGATCGCATCAGACGTCCGAGAAATTTCGCAAAGTTTTGATGACTCTCTAACGACGTTCGGACGCAGATGCTGTCGGACGATAATATCCCATCGGACGTCCGAACGACAACTTGGCTAATTTTCGGATGATGGGATCGGACGGTGATTAATCTGTCGGACGTCCGACGGCCCCAACGGCTAGCTGACTCTTCATCTGCCTACTATCCGTTGGAAGCATTATTGAAGCCCATTTTTGGTCCCCTTTAAATACAAACGATTCTGAACCAGTGAGGCACTTTTGCACACTTTGTTTACAAGATCTCAAGAGATATTTTAGCTAGAAAATAGTCTCCTAAGCAAGATTTGTTCTCCAAGTGGTGTGAATTTCTTGTAAGCACTTCTCTTGTGTTTGAAATTTTTAATAGTGTAGCTTTGTTGAGGGTTATCTGAGTGATAGTAAAACTTCCTAATTTGACTAAGTGAGGGTTGGGGCAAGGAGGAAGTGATCCCTCCATTGTACATTGAGTTGATTATTGTTCATCAAAGAGAAGGTGCTCATCCTTGTGATTGGTTTTCAAGTTTGAGGAAAGCTTGATAGACAATCGGTTTGATACTCTATCTTATTCTTTTTGTTCAATAAAATTCTCATTGCTTATATATATATTCTTAATTCTGATCAATATTGTTCTTTTCTTTAAATTTACTTGATTGATCACTGCTAGAAAAGAAGGTAAATTTTTTATTAAGGAAAAAGTGCATAAACTCAATTAAGTTTTTAATCAACCTAATTCACCCCCCTCTTAGGTTGTCTTTAGACCTTACAATTGGTATCAGAGTTTGTTCTCTTTGAGATTAACCTCAAGCGGCTTGGAGTAAAGATGACAACCAATCATGCCACGTTTGTTGAGGGGCAATCTGTCACTGGGCCTCCTATGTTTATTGGTTCCAATTATGTTAGTTGGAAAGAAAGAATGATTATTTTTTGCAATTCATTGATATTGAGCTTTGGTTTATTGTGAATGAAGGACCGCATGATGCTAACATTCTTGATGCAGATACAGGTTTGTTTCGGCCAAAAACAAGAGTTGAGTTGAATGCTCAAGATAAAACCAATCTCATAGTGAATGCCAAAGCCATGAATGTTCTTTATAGTGCTTTAGACTCAAATGAATCCATTAGAGTAAAAGGATGTAAATCTGTCAAAGAAATGTGGGATAAGCTAAGAGAAATTCATGAGGGTAGTGACAACGTGAGAGAACAGAAAAAGTCTATCTTGGTCACAAAGTATGAATCATTTAAAATAAAACCCCTTGAAGATATTGACAAAATGTATTGCAGGTTCAATAACTTGATCAAAGATCTCGAGGTGTTGGGCAAAGAATACACATTGGGAGAGAAAAACAGAAAAATTCTCAATGCATTGGGCAAAGAATGGGAAAGTAAAGTGACTGCAATAGAGGAGGCTAAGGATTTGAATTTTGTGCCTATTGAATCTCTCATTAACTCACTAACCTCCTATGAGTTGAAGTTGAAAACTAAAGTGCAGGAGGAAGAGGACGCGAGAGCAAAGAGAAACATAGCTCTAAAGGCAGCCCAAGGTGATGATGATCCAGCTCTGTTGGATGATGAAGACTCGGATGGTGATGACAACGATCTTGCTCTCATCACAAAAAGCTTCAAAAGAATCTTGAATAAAAGGAAGTTTAGAAGGGGAGGACCTAGCAATCAATTCCAGAACCAGTCTTCAAACGCAAGGAACAAGGGAAAACAAGAATTCAACAAGAAACAATTGGACAAATGCTACGAGTGTGGACAGCCTGGACACTACGCAAACGAATGCTTTCTAAAGAAAAAGAAAGATGGAAAAGCAGATCGAAAGCCAAGGTTCAACAACTTCCAGATTACATGGAATGAATGCAACTCCGAAGGCGAAGTTGAAGAAGAAGAAGAATCAGATCAAATGGCCTTCATGGCTATTGGAGATAATGAGGTAACTTCCATACACTCTCAATCTGATAGTGATGATGAAGATGATGATGATCTTGAATCCTTTGTTGAAAAATTGCATAATGCCTTGAAGGAATCTTATGATAAAAACAAGCAGTTAAAACAAAAAATTATTTTCTCATTCAAGAAAATGCAAGACTTTTTCACCAAAATAAACAACTAAAGACTGACAATGAGTGTCTTGTAAGAGCCGGATGTGATGTTTAAAATGAACTTGATAGAAAGACAAGTGTTTGTGAAAAGTTAAAGGAAAGACATGGTGATTTGAATAAAAGGATGGACAATTTGGATGAGATCTTAAAAGTTAGAAAACAAGATTATCTCAAAAAGAACATGTCAACCACCTCTCTTATTACTCATAAAAGAACATTAGCACACAACAAAAATGCACATAGTTTCACAACATATAAAAGGAGTGGATTGAGATTTATCAAACCATTACATACTAAAGACTCTTCCATTGTGTGTAATTTTTTTGTCAAAAAGGGTATTTGAAAGGAAATTGTTATGTGAAAAGAAATCTGAACAAAGGAGGGAAATACATGTGGGTAGTTAGACACAATGCTAACTATTGAGGACCCAAAAGTTAAAGGGTACTAAACACTCTCTCTTTTCAGGGAAAAGGCTCAAACAAGTCAAGATGGTTCATTGACAGTGGCTGTTCAAGGCATATGACCGGTGATCCTTCGTTGTTCATAAAGCTAAAATCAAAATCAAGTGTAAATGTGACATTTGGTGATGACGTGAAAGTTAAGACAATTGGAATAGGTGATATTGGTAAGGATGGTGAAACTTTTGTTCATAATGTGCTCTTAGTTGATAACTTAGGTTATAACTTGCTTAGTGTTAGTCAATTATGTGATAAAGACTTGAATGTGTTGTTCAAAAAACATGAATGCATTGTACTTGACTCTAAATATAATGTTGTGTTCAAAGGTAAGAGATTTAACGATATTTATATTGTTGTTCTTGATAAACTTGATTCATCTAGTTTCCAATGTCTTAAAGCTTCAAATGAAGATCCTTGGTTGTGGCATAGGAGACTTTGTCATTTTAACATGGATTTACTAAAGAAAATTTCGAAAAAGGAGTTGGTTAGAGGCTTGCCAAAAATCAGTTTTGAAAATGACAAAATTTGTGATGCATGTCAATTTGGGAAGCAAACAAAAATTTCCTTTAAACCAAAAAAGTGTGTATAAACTTCTAAACCTTTGGAACTCTTGCATCTTGATTTATTTGGTCCTACTCAAATTACTAGCTTGGGAGGTAAGAGATATTGTTTTGTAATTGTTGATGATTATTCTAGATATACTTGGGTGATATTTCTTGCTCATAAAGATGATGCCTTCAAGAATTTTACTTCACTGTTTGCTAAAGTGCAAAATCTACTTGGTTTAAAAATTGTTAAGATTAGAAGTGATAATGGGACGGAATTCAAGTTTTGTGGTTTTCCAGAATTTTGTGATCATAATGGCATAACACATGAGTTTTCTATTGTAAGGACTCCACAGTAAAACGGTGTTGTAGAAAGGAAAAATAGGACACTCCAAGAGGCTGCTAGAACTATGTTGAATGAATGTAGTTTGCAAAAATATCTTTGGACTGAAACAGTAAACACCGCATGTTATGTGATGAATAGAATTCTCTTGAGACCTATTTTGAATAAAACATCTTATGAACTGATTTTTTATAAGAAACCTACGGTTGGATATTTCAAAGTTTTTGGTTGCAAATGTTTTATTTTGAATTTAAAGGAACATCTTGGTAAGTTTGATAAAAAAGTCTAATGAAGGAATATTTTTGGGGTATTCTGAGAACAAAAGAGGATATAGAGTCTTTAATAGAAGAACTCTTGTGATAGAAGAAGCTATACACATAACATTTGATGAAACTAATGATGATAATTCCAAAAGTTCGTGTGAGGATGATGATGTAGGTGTTCGTGAAGGAATGAAAAAGCTAACAATTGGAGATGAAGGAAACTCTAAACCAGCAGCAAAGGAAATGGAGGATGAAGCTCATGATGATCAAGAAAAGGAAGATGAAGACAAGAATGATGATTCATTCAAAGACCTTCCCAATACTTGGAAATTTAGCCAAAATCATCCAAGAGAGCTTATAATTGGTGATCCATCCGAGAAGGTAAAGACTCGTTCCTCATCTAAGAAATTGATAGACAATTTTGCTTTAGTCTCTCTTTTTGAACCCAAAAATATCAATGATACTTTAAATGATGAAAACTGGATTTTGGCAATGCAAGAGGAACTTAATCAATTTGAGAGAAATAAGGTTTGGACACTTGTTGATAGACCTCAAAATCAACCTATCATTGGCACGAAGTGGATATTTAGAAATAAGTTGGATGATAAAGGTGTAGTTGTAAGAAATAAAGCCAGATTAGTTGCTAAAGCATATGCACAAGAAGAAGGAATTGATTTTGATGAAATATTTGCTCCCGTAGCTAGATTAGAAACGATTAGAATGCTTCTTGCTTTTGCTTGCTTCAAAGGTTTCAAATTGTTTCAAATGGATGTTAAAAGTGCCTTCTTAAATGGTTTTATTGATCAAGAAGTATATGTGGATCAACCCTCCGATTTTGAAAATACAAATTTCCAAGTCATGTGTTTAAACTCTCAAAAGCATTATATGGACTAAAACAAGCTCCAAGAGCTTGGTATGAAAGATTGAGTGGTTTCTTGATTGAAAATGGTTTCAAAAGAGGTATTGTGGATACCACACTTTTTACTAAGAAAGTGTTAAATGATCTTCTTATTGTGCAAATATATGTAAATAATATTATTTTTGGTACTACTAATGAGTATCTATGCAAGGATTTTTCCATCATTATGCAAAGTGAATTTGAAATGAGTATGATGGGAGAATTAAATTTCTTCCTTGGACTTCAAATACATCAAGCCCTAGAGGGAATTTTTATAAATCAAGCAAAATACACCAAGGAATTGCTGAAAAGGTTTGGCATGGAGGACTCAAAGCAAGTTGGAACTCCAATGTGCACTTCAACAAAACTTAACAAAGATGAAGAAGGTAATCATGTGGATGAAAAGTACTATAGAGGTATGATTGGAAGCCTATTCTATTTAACCGCAAGTAGACCTGATATTATGTTTGCTGTTTGCTTGTATGCTAGATTTCAATCTTGTCCAAAAGAATCACATTTGAACGCTGTTAAAAGGATTTTTAGGTATTTGAAAGGTAAATTAGACTATGGTCTTTGGTATGCTAGATCTTGTGAATTTGCTCTATATGGATATTCGGATGCGGATTTTGGTGGTTGTCGTGTGGACAGAAAAAGTACTAGTGGAACTTGTCACTTTCTTGGTAATTGCTTAGTTTCTTGGTTTAGCAAAAAATAAAATGCAATCTCTTTGTCTACAACCGAAGCGGAATATATTGCCGCTAGTGCATGTTGTGCTCAACTTTTATGGATGAAGCATACCTTGAATGATTTTGTGTGAGAACCCGCAAATTTCTTATGTTTTTCCTCAAAAATGCCTTTTATTTGAAAATTATTATTTATTAAAGCCTCCTACCCAATTATTCCACAATAAGTGCAGATAAACCTAGAAAGTAGGGTTTCACTCTTCGTTTTCAAGATTGGAGCAAAATTAGGGTTTTCGTAATTTTTCGCCGGATGAATTTTCGGTATGGAGCAAGGATCAAATTTGGTGATTAGAAGTGACTTTTAAGTGGGAAATAATATGTGATTAGGAGCAATGATATAAAGTTAGTGAATGGGAAGTAAAAACCCTAGTACGTGTGTTTTTAAGAAAAACGGCGCGAACCGGCGGGTCCCGCGCACTACCGCTTGAACGCACCAATTGACCACCACTTTCTTACCATACAAGTTTATTGATATTTGAGCAAAATATCCTCTTAATTGTCAGCTTGTTTGACCGAAAATTAGAGGCTAGAAATAGCAAGGAAAGAAAGAGAAAAATGAAAGGTGGAGGTGGCGACACTTGTCGCCATCCTAGAGTTTCTTGGCCAAGTGAGTAACTAACCTTCTTAAACCAATTTTCTGCACTTTCCCTTCATTATTTCTGCTCCATAGCTGACCAAAGAGAGAGAGAAAAGAGAGAACAAGAACAACTTTCTTCTTCTTGAATCTGAGCAATCCAAGTGACAAATCAAATTTCCAAACCGGTTAAAGTGCTAATTGTGAGTTGGGAAGCTAGAGGAACTAGAAATTTTCAAAGGAAATGGAGTATCACTCTTCCAATCTTTGTTTTTGAGGTACTAAATCTGATCATGGTCCTTGATCTTTTAAATCTTGCTTTAAGATGTTATTTAGCTTAAGTTTTGGCTTGATTTCAAGATGTGCAAGTAGTTGTGATGATTATTGGATGAGATATGCAAGTTAGGGTTTAATAATTTTCTGCCTAAACTTGTTATATAGTTAGTATATGTTGTATATAAGGTTATATAAGGGGCTTTGGTAGTGATTGGAACAAGAAATTTGAGAAAGTTTCATTGAAGACCAAAAATTCCAGAATCTGGAAAATTTGTTCCCCTTTCTGTCCGGTTTTGTAGCCCTATGTTAGAGGCCGAATTGGCCTTGGCTTAAAACATGAAAGTTGTAGGGAATGAAATTTTATAGGTGCCTGAAACATTTCAGGTCAATCGGAGTAGCGTATCATGAGAAAAGTCAAAATTACCCTTGCTATCCTGTTTCTACCCGAACCTGAGAACTGCAACTGTAATTGGTTATTTTGGGTTGGAATGCTTCGGATTTGATTGTTTAGGTCTTCTGATGAAATGTATCCCTGTATCTTAGCTTTCGGATGGCTTTGGAATTACTTGATTTGGACTTCGATAGCCTGATTTATGATGTTTCCGCTAGAATGCATTCTGTGAATCTGTTTTTGTGATTCGGGTGTAATATTTTGCATTTTTGATCTAGTTACCCTCGAAACTAGACTGAGTAGCCTTCTTCAATATTGTAGCCTCTTATGTCCTGAATATATCTACAAAAATTTCCGGTCAAACGGATCTGTGTAGCTCGAGTTATAACCAAAACACTCGCACCTGTTTTGTACCCTGAAATTGTGTACGTTTTGAATTTCAGCCTCTGTCCGTGCATTTTTCCGTTTTGATCCCATACGATCTGGGTGTCAACTCTTTCATAAGAAATGTAGATCTTGGTTTTGGCTTCGAAACGATATGAAGTACGTCGAAATCCGAGTTCCGTAGCTCCTGTTATGACCAAAACAAAATCGATCGTCAGAACTGCCTTGAATCTGGACAGTTCTGACAGGTACTTTGGCACTCAATTTTCGTTCTGTTCTGAGTGGATTCAGGTCTTGACCAAAACATCAAAGTTTTAGCCTTATGTCTCAGCTTTCTAATGCCTTTGGAATTTCCTGATTTGGATTTGTGAGCTGGGAGTTATGGTCCAGCAAACATACCCTGTTCGTTACTCTAGAGTGCGAATTCCTGGAACGGTTTTCTGTACTTTCGACCTATTTCTGTTCAGATCCGGATTTAGGTGTCTTCATGAAAATTGTAGCCCTTCCTCTTAGCTTCGTAAAGGTACCTCATGTACCTTGATCCGACATTCCTAGACTAACTTTTGATCAAAACGGTTTGAGAAGGCAGATTTGACCATTTCCGTTTGCCGTTCCGCGCGGGCGCGTGCACCCGTTTTGCCGTTTCCGCACTTGCATGTGCCGATTTTGCCGTTTTGCTTGTTTTAAGTATGTTAGTAGCCGTTTGTGATATATTGTGACACAATCTTCAATTTCAGACGTTGGTGAGCTAGGTGGAGCCGGTGGGGCCTACTAGCTACTCCTCGCGGCACAAATTTCGTACTTTTGCTCTTTTGTTCGTTGTGTAAGTATTCAGGCCACTCTTATGTGTTAGTTGCTTATGTGTTTTGATATGTATGAAATGGGTACCTAGGCGAGGGTGTACTTTATCACACTCGACCTAAACCCTAATTTACGCACACATTTGTATATGGCATATGTATATGAATCATTTTGGAACTAAACCCCTTGAGCTTGTGGCTCGGGGTGACTTTTGAATAATTTTGTGAAGTTTGTGAGTTTGGGGTTGATCTTCCGACCGAGATGGACTATTCGAGCCGGTTAGGGCTTGGTCGAAGTTAGTCCAACCTGGTTTGAGGTCACCAAGTTTGTGAATCCGGTTCACCGATTATGTGGACCAAGTTTGTGACCCGAGCTTGTGACTCAAGCTCAAGTTTGTGATTTCATTCGCCCGGGCAAGTTTGTGAGGTGACTGGCCTGTGAGGGTGATAAGGTGTTCGGTGGGTGTACAAGTGAAGTTTCTACGGACCTTATTTATGGTCGACGGAGTGTCGATAGGAGATCACGCATGGCAAATGACTTGGCTTTGGAGCCACCTGTATCCTTACTATGTGATGTTACTTTTCTGCTTTTGCTTTACCCTTACTGTGCAATTGTTGTTACGTGAGATTTAAGCTTTTGCCCCTGTTTACTTACTAAGCATATAGCTTACCCCTTTCCTTTTGTTTTCCTTAGCAGGGGCCGACGCGGGGACTTTTGACACATACACTAGTATAGTTAGGTTTGATTGTAACAGTCAGACAGTTAGGATGTTTGTTTTTGTTTTGGTGGTTTGTATAAGAACCCTCCATATGGTCTACCTTCTGCTGGTCGTTATTCTAATGTATTAGAGTGGTTTGACTCGATACTTTTGAAGGTGTAAATAGAACTCTTTTGGCGTTAGATATCTTGTGAATAGTATGCTTGTAGGTTTATTGAATTTTATTGTTTTAAAATTTTGAATCCCGGCGAGAGCTGGGCAGGCGGCCCGCCGAACCCTTTGGTTCGCCTTAAGGGGAGGTGGGGCTGTCACAGGTGGTATCAGAGCTTAGGCTTCAGATCTCTGTAGTGTATCCTAGGCTTGAAGTTTAGGATGCCGGACTGTGGGATTCGATTTGACTTGAAAGTTAAGCGATTAAGGGATAAAACCTATAGCTGCTTTGCGTGGTCTCTGCGCGGAGTGACCCTGGACTAAGTGGTGAATAAGTATGAGGGACTAAGTGCCCGTTCGAGCATAAGCTATGAATTGCGAATGTTATGGGCCTTTAATCTTTTCCGTGGTATTTGAGGATCATAGATAGGTACGTCGGGTAGGAATTTCGATTGTAGATGTTTTACTCTTGGGACTGGCCAGCTCGAGACGTGAATCGTCTTATTTCGGATTCTTGTGCCTGAGTACTCCAAAGTTGAAGTGGTATTAAGTACCTGAGACTTGTACTTTGGGGAAACATGAACAGGCTTTGTTCGACTGGAAAGAGTATAAGAGGTCAATGGACATCTAGTTTGAATGATAAGTGACGTGAGAGACCGGACGAGGTTATTTAACTGGGACTGGGATGATATCGCCCTTACTTTTGATTTGCTTTTATCCCGTTATGACATGACATTAGTTTGAGTATTTGTGCATATGATTATTTGTCTAATTTGACATGTACGGGTGTATTTGATTATCTGCCTTCTTGATATATGGTGTATTATGTGTGTATATGTCTTTTGTGTAATTGGTGTGCTAGAATTCGATTGCTTTTGTCGCTTTACTGCATTCATTCATTAAAATACTCTTTTGAAAAAAAAAATAAAATAAAATAAAATTTCGAGGACGAAATTTCTTTAAGGGGGAGAGAGTGTGAGGACCCGCAAATTTCTTATGTTTTTCCTCAAAAATGCCTTTTATTTGAAAATTATTATTTATTAAAGCCTCCTACCCAATTATTCCACAATAAGTGCAGATAAACCTAGAAAGTAGGGTTTCACTCTTCGTTTTCAAGACTGGAGCAAAATTAGGGTTTTCGCAATTTTCCGCCGGATGAATTTTCGGTATGGAGCAAGGATCAAATTTGGTGATTAAAAGTGACTTTTAAGTGGGAAATAATATGTGATTAGGAGCAATGATATAAAGTTAGTGAATGGGAAGTAAAAACCCTAGTACGTGTGTTTTTAAGAAAAACGGCGCGAACCGGCGGGTCCCGCGCACTACCGCTTGAACGCACCAATTGACCACCACTTTCTTACCATACAAGTTTATTGATATTTGAGCAAAATATCCTCTTAATTGTCAGCTTGTTTGACCGAAAATTAGAGGCTAGAAATAGCAAGGAAAGAAAGAGAAAAATGAAAGGTGGAGGTGGCGACACTTGTCGCCATCCTAGAGTTTCTTGGCCAAGTGAGTAACTAACCTTCTTAAACCAATTTTCTGCACTTTCCCTTCATTATTTCTGCTCCATAGCTGACCAAAGAGAGAGAGAAAAGAGAGAACAAGAACAACTTTCTTCTTCTTGAATCTGAGCAATCCAAGTGACAAATCAAATTTCCAAACCGGTTAAAGTGCTAATTGTGAGTTGGGAAGCTAGAGGAACTAGAAATTTTCAAAGGAAATGGAGTATCACTCTTCCAATCTTTGTTTTTGAGGTACTAAATCTGATCATGGTCCTTGATCTTTTAAATCTTGCTTTAAGATGTTATTTAGCTTAAGTTTTGGCTTGATTTCAAGATGTGCAAGTAGTTGTGATGATTATTGGATGAGATATGCAAGTTAGGGTTTAATAATTTTCTGCCTAAACTTGTTGTATAGTTAGTATATGTTGTATATAAGGTTATATAAGGGGCTTTGGTAGTGATTGGAACAAGAAATTTGAGAAAGTTTCATTGAAGACCAAAAATTCCAGAATCTGGAAAATTTGTTCCCCTTTCTGTCCGGTTTTGTAGCCCTATGTTAGAGGCCGAATTGGCCTTGGCTTAAAACATGAAAGTTGTAGGGAATGAAATTTTATAGGTGCCTGAAACATTTCAGGTCAATCGGAGTAGCGTATCATGAGAAAAGTCGAAATTACCCTTGCTGTCCTGTTTCTACCCGAACCTGAGAACTGCAACTGTAATTGGTTATTTTGGGTTGGAATGCTTAGGATTTGATTGTTTAGGTCTTCTGATGAAATGTATCCCTGTATCTTAGCTTTCGGATGGCTTTGGAATTACTTGATTTGGACTTCGATAGCCTGATTTATGATGTTTCCGCTAGAATGCATTCTGTGAATCTGTTTTTGTGATTCGGGTGTAGTATTTTGCATTTTTGATCTAGTTACCCTCGAAACTAGACTGAGTAGCCTTCTTCAATATTGTAGCCTCTTATGTCCTGAATATATCTACAAAAATTTCCGGTCAAACGGATCTGTGTAGCTCGAGTTATAACCAAAACACTCGCACCTGTTTTGTACCCTGAAATTGTGTACGTTTTGAATTTCAGCCTCTGTCCGTGCATTTTTCCGTTTTGATCCCATACGATCTGGGTGTCAACTCTTTCATAAGAAATGTAGATCTTGGTTTTGGCTTCGAAACGATATGAAGTACGTCGAAATCCGAGTTCCGTAGCTCCTGTTATGACCAAAACAAAATCGATCGTCAGAACTGCCTTGAATCTGGACAGTTCTGACAGGTACTTTGGCACTCAATTTTCGTTCTGTTCTGAGTGGATTCAGGTCTTGACCAAAACATCAAAGTTTTAGCCTTATGTCTCAGCTTTCTAATGCCTTTGGAATTTCCTGATTTGGATTTGTGAGCTGGGAGTTATGGTCCAGCAAACATACCCTGTTCGTTACTCTAGAGTGCGAATTCCTGGAACGGTTTTCTGTACTTTCGGCCTATTTCTGTTCAGATCCGGATTTAGGTGTCTTCATGAAAATTGTAGCCCTTCCTCTTAGCTTCGTAAAGGTACCTCATGTACCTTGATCCGACATTCCTAGGCTAACTTTTGATCAAAACGGTTTGAGAAGGCAGATTTGACCATTTCCGTTTGCCGTTCCGCGCGGGCGCGTGCACCCGTTTTGCCGTTTCCGCACTTGCATGTGCCGATTTTGCCGTTTTGCTTGTTTTAAGTATGTTAGTAGCCGTTTGTGATATATTGTGACACAATCTTCAATTTCAGACGTTGGTGAGCTAGGTGGAGCCGGTGGGGCCTACTAGCTACTCCTCGCGGCACAAATTTCGTACTTTTGCTCTTTTGTTCGTTGTGTAAGTATTCAGGCCACTCTTATGTGTTAGTTGCTTATGTGTTTTGATATGTATGAAATGGGTACCTAGGCGAGGGTGTACTTTATCACACTCGACCTAAACCCTAATTTACGCACACATTTGTATATGGCATATGTATATGAATCATTTTGGAACTAAACCCCTTGAGCTTGTGGCTCGGGGTGACTTTTGAATAATTTTGTGAAGTTTGTGAGTTTGGGGTTGATCTTCCGACCGAGATGGACTATTCGAGCCGGTTAGGGCTTGGTCGAAGTTAGTCCAACCTGGTTTGAGGTCACCAAGTTTGTGAATCCGGTTCACCGATTATGTGGACCAAGTTTGTGACCCGAGCTTGTGACTCAAGCTCAAGTTTGTGATTTCGTTCGCCCGGGCAAGTTTGTGAGGTGACTGGCCAGTGAGGGTGATAAGGTGTTCGGTGGGTGTACAAGTGAAGTTTCTACGGACCTTATTTATGGTCGACGGAGTGTCGACAGGAGATCACGCATGGCAAATGACTTGGCTTTGGAGCCACCTGTATCCTTACTATGTGATGTTACTTTTCTGCTTTTGCTTTACCCTTACTGTGCAATTGTTGTTACGTGAGATTTAAGCTTTTGCCCCTGTTTACTTACTAAGCATATATCTTACCCCTTTTCTTTTGTTTTCCTTAGCAGGGGCCGACGCGGGGACTTTTGACACATACACTAGTATAGTTAGATTTGATTGTAACAGTCAGACAGTTAGGATGTTTGTTTTTGTTTTGGTGGTTTGTATAAGAACCCTCCATATGGTCTACCTTCTGCTGGTCGTTATTCTAATGTATTAGAGTGGTTTGACTCGATACTTTTGAAGGTGTAAATAGAACTCTTTTGGCGTTAGATATCTTATGAATAGTATGCTTGTAGGTTTATTGAATTTTATTGTTTTAAAATTTTGAGTCCCGACGAGAGCTGGGCAGGCGGCCCGCCGAACCCTTTGGTTCGCCTTAGGGGGAGGTGGGGCTGTCACATTTTGGATTGTTATATGACTGCATGCCTATATTCTGTGATAATACTAGTGCTATCAATTTGACCAAAAATCCAATTCAGCATTCTAGGACAAAACATATAGATATAAAACACCACTTTATTCGCGATCTTGTTCAAAAAGGTGAAGTTTGTGTGAATTATGTTTGTTCTAAAGATCAAATTGCTGATATTTTTACAAAAACTTTGTCATTGGATCAATTCATTCATCTAAAATCAAAATTAGGAATAATCGAAAAATCATCTTAAAAATTTTTCAAAGCCTTCGGACCTCCGAAAGCAGATGAGCGGACGTCCGATAATGTTCTTCAGCTATTTTCCCAGAAAGCACCTGTTCGGACGAAACTGTCGGACGCACGACTTCGTTCGGCCGTCCGACAGTGCAACGGTACACTTTTTACAGTAACTTCCCTCCTCATTTGCTTCAGACCTTTCTTCTTCTCTTCTCTTTCAGACGAAAACTGTCTCACCTTTCACTATCAATTCATACTTTTCTGAAGCACCTAGTCCAAAATTGACTCAACAAAAAATTTTCCTGATCATTGCTAGTTCATCTTCCTGATTTTTCCACCAAAAATCATCACATTTCGACAGTTCCCAAATTTTCCTCAAAACCCTATTTTCCCATAACCACTCTGATCAATCATCTTAAAGGCTCGTTTACTCCAAAATTCTTGTGAGATTCGCTCCCATACTATTGTGTGCATCATTAACATCATACATCTCACACATTTCACACAATGGTGAATCTAAGAGGAGGAAAAGTGCCTGCCGGACGCAAACACACACTCAGGGATGAGGATGCTGATTCTCCTAGGGCCAAAAGATCCTCCAAACGTTTCAAAAAGGGATCAGTAAATGCTCAAACTTCACAGCCTTCTGCTCAGCCTGAATCCGGACAAGGGACTACATCTCAACCGCCCTCCCAATCAACCACTGTCTCCCCATTCTTTGATGATGCTGCCAAAGAAAAACACTCCTGAATAACCCAAAAAGGTTTCATTCCTCAACGCACTATAAATCCCTCTGAATTTCGCAAGATAGGTTTAGAGTCCATTCTGCGTCTCTTTGAATTCCAGAAATGGTCACATATCATTTCCATGCCTAACGTTTATTACCCTGAAATGCTATATCAATTCTTTGCCAATTTTAGGAAAAGCACTGACCACACTGAAATTATGTCCAGGGTAAATGGGGTAGATTTAGTGTTTGATCCTGAGATTGTGAATACTGTTTTAAATACTGTTATTGAACCAGGATGCAAAAGTAAAATTGCCAATTTCTTTTCTTATGAAGAGCATCCCACTGTTGATAATCACTTTGACAGTGCTAAGATGTTGTCCTATTTTCAAAATAAATTTTCTGCCCCTGCTGATGCAAAACTAAATGACCTTGCTCCTGTGAATCTCATTGCTTTCTCAATCATTTCAAATTTGCTTGTGCCTACCGATGGCTATAGGACAGATGCCAATAAAATGGAGCTGTATCTTTTTTATTGTTTTCGAGAAAAAATTCGCATTGACTTTGGCTTTGTCATGTACAAGTTTTTACTTCGCTTTACCACTGATTCTAGTAGAAAATTGTCTTATGGAAAATTTCTTCAGAAGATTTTTGATTTTTTCAAAATACCCATCCTTGGTGTTTGTCCCAAAGAAACGTTTTCTTCTGCCTTTACTAAGACTTATTTTGAGCGTAAGAATCTTGTCTTTAGGGATAATTTGTGGGCTTATAAGGGGGCTATGTCTAATGAACCTAGATCTAAGGCTGCACATGATCCCCTTCACACTCCATCACTGACTTCTATTCATCCTAGGAAGACTGCCACTAAGGCATCTTCTTCTTCAAATTCTGAAGTGGTTGACCTCCTTCGAGATCTTAAACAACATGTTCTACTTCTTGAACATGGTCTCATGCTCACCATGTCATCCGAGCAACAAGCAGACTTCCTGGATAAAAAGAATCTTCTCTTTCCCCCACCTGTGGTTGAGGAAGTTCCTCATAGCAAAGAGCCGCGCTCTACTGATCCCAGTTCATCAGCTCCTATTCGCTCTATGAGTCCTGCTCCCATTGACCTCACCTCTACTCCCGTGACACCTCATGATCCTTCCACATCTGACAAAGGCAAGAAACCAGTTGGTGAAGATGCTGAAGATGATGAAGACACTGAGGAGGAGGATCTCTCTCAGTATCTGCTCACTCGAAGGACCCCTGGGTCCACTTAGTTTACCATTTAGGATCACTAGTCCTATTAGGATCATTTGCATTCTGTTTGACTGTTTTCTATTTGCTGGATATTAGATGGCTGCCTCGAATTTTTTTTGTTGTTTCTTTAATTCTGGTGCTTGTAATGTTCAAAACTGGATATGTGGATGTAATGTTATGAATGTTTAGTTCTTGTTATGAATGTTTAGTTCAAAAACTTTGTTATGAACGATCAGTTCTTGTTCATGTTACTGCCTTTTGACTTTTGTGATGACAAAAAAGGGGAGAATGGATATGGCTGGACAGTTGGTAAAATGTCTGGACAGTTGGACAGTTGAATTGACTGGACAGTTGGTAAAATGTCGGGGATAAACTATTTTAAATAAATCTGTGGATTAGCCAAGTGAGGGGGAGTTTTTCAGTTTTTGTTCTACGATTAACTAAGTAAGGGGGAGCTTTTGTCAAATGAGAAAGGGGGAGCCTATTTGTAATCATCAAATTTCATTTCAAACCATTGTTTTGTCATCATCAAAAAGGGGGAGAATGTTATTCTTGATTTTGATGATCACAAAGCACTTTGAAATGTTTATCTAATTCTCTTCAAATATAAGTGTTTTGCTTTTAAGAGAATCAGGTACAAAGGTGTCAAGGAAAGAAAATCAACCAAAAGAAGAAGCAAAAACAGGGCACTCATGTCGGACGTCCTAAAGGAAGCTGTCGGACGTCCGAAAGGATGAAGAACATCAAAAAGGAAACTCTGTCGGACGCTCGTAAGGAAGCATCGGACGTCCGAGAAATTTCGCAAAGTTTTGATGACTCTCTGACGACGTTCGGACGCAGATGCTGTCGGACGATAATATCCCATCGAACGTCCGAACGACAACTTGGCTGATTTTCGGACGATGAGATCGGACGGTGATTAATCTGTCGGACGTCCGACGGCCCCAACGGCTAGCTGACTCTTCATATGCCTACTATCCGTTGGAAGCATTATTGAAGCCCATTTTTGGTCCCCTTGAAATACAAACGATTCTGAACCAGTGAGGGATTTTTGCACACTTTGTTTACAAGATCTCAAGAGATATTTTAGTTAGAAAATAGTCTCCTAAGCAAGATTTGTTCTCCAAGTGGTGTGAATTTCTTGTAAGCACTTCTCTTGTGTTTGAAATTTTCAATAGTGTAGCTTTGTTGAGGGTTATCTGAGTGATAGTAAAACTTCCTAACTTGACTAAGTGAGGTTTGGGGCAAGGAGGAAGTGATCCCTCCATTGTACATTGAGTTGATTATTGTTCATCAAAGAGAAGGTGCTCATCCTTGTGATTGGTCTTAAAGTTTGAGGAAAGCTTGGTAGACAATCGGTTTGATACTCTATCTTATTCTTTTTGTTCAATAAAATTCTCATTGCTTATATATATTCTTAATTCTGATCAACATTGTTCTCTTCTTTAAATTTACTTGATTGATCACTGCTAGAAAAGAAGGTAAATTTTTTATTAAGGAAAAAGTGCATAAACTCAATTAAGTTTTTAATCAACCTAATTCACCCCCCTCTTAGGTTGTTTTTGGGCCTTACAGTCGCCGATGAAGTCTAACGACCAATTTTTCCTTAATTTATAGAGGACCAAGGTACGACCGTTAATCACCCCTAACCAGAAAATATTCCTAGGTACGACCGTAGGAATTAATTTTTCAATTGCATTAATAACTAGAAAACCTAACCCTAATAAATAATAACACGCTACGAGGGTTATTTTAATTAGATTACACATTCCCCTAATGTGTAAACACACCAGTTGCCACTAATATTAATCAATCAAACAATTACGGATTTAATTGACTAAATTGGCACGAGATTAATAAATCACATTGAACATCGGGCCCTTGACATCCAATTAATAAAATAATCCCATGAAAATTCAAGCAGACAACGTGCAAATATTAATAAATTGAGGAACGCGTGAAAACTAATTAGATCTCACAGATTTTTGGGACTGCGCCGTCGAATTGACCCTTGACTAGATGGAAGGCTTAGCCACGCCGCATAATTAAATCTCCACGCAAATTAATTGATTGCGAAGGTATTGTATTTTTTTTTTTTACTAGAAAGTAAGGAATAAAAGATGTCTTTTCCGTTGGGGAATATTGTCGAACAGTTGGCGTGTGTCTGACAAAGGGAAAGGAAAAGAAAAACTAAAACTAAAACTATCCTAAGAGCTAGTGTTCCCCCCGCCTATCCGTCTGTTCCCTTCTTAAAGCCAAAGATAACTAATGCTTTTCCTATCTTCCGTGGTCCCCACCATTTTGCCACAAGCAAGCCGAATTCTTCTTGTTTTTTTAGGCCTCCGTGCGTTACTTTCCTTTCTTTAGCCGAATGACTAGTGCTCCTTATCCCGTGGGCCCCCACCGAATTGAGAAGATGAATTACCAAGGATAGGCCCTGCCGAATTGACTCTTGTTTCCTATTGCTAGTAGGACTTCTCCGTACTGGTCTTCTCCTCATCAGCAAAAGGGTAGGAAATTAGTTTTTTGTTCCTTTCTTGTGGGCCGCGTTTGATAGAGCTTTTTAGAAATCTCCCATGTCTCAAGTAATATGCTCCAGAAAGTCCCTTCTTTTTGGTAATTTTCTGCTTCACTCCTGAAATTGATTCCAAATACCAAATATAAGTAAATATTACCAATTAAAACACTATTTGACAAGGACAAAAGGGGACATTAATAATAAAATTACTAACAAATGATACCCTATCATTAATTAAGAGAAGATACCTTTTGTATTGGCAGAGAAACATTTGAACTGATGTCCTCTTCAAGTGAACAGTCAAAAAGTGAGAAATAAGCCTTCCTTACAGCAACGAGATGATGAGGAAATGATGCACATGCAATCTCAACAATTACTTGGAATTCCCTGATTCCTTTCTTCCTTGATTTCAGAGCTTCATTTACAAGCCTTGCATCTCTTTCAGGTGGATCATATGTCCACAAGATCACAGCGTTCTGTCACCAATCACCACAAAAACTTGCACTTTTAGAGTTGAAAAGTTTACTGTGTGCAGTGTGCTTGAAAGCATCAAGTTCAAAGATATGCATGCTCCCCTTTTCTTTCTAAAGATCAAAGAGCAACTGCAGAATGACGTGTATTACACAAAATAAGGCAGTTCTATAACACTTTCAACTGGCCTTGATTTCGAAATATTGAACATGAAATGCGGGGTATCAGAGTTATCCCATTCTCAACAGAGACAGAGATAAGTATGGAGAATTTACAGAGAGCCTACTCAGTTGCCAAGGTAAGCAGGCTGATACTCTTATAATTCAACAGAACTTTACTACCATTGAATTTGTTTGTACATCAACATCCTTGCGATCACAAAAATAGTAGGAAACCAGTAGTAAAACCAACATCTAAGTCAGATAAGAAGACATTATAAAAAAAAAAAAGCATACATAAAAGTGAAATTGGATAGAATACAAATATTTGCATTTGAAATTTATTTATTTGCAGTTCTAGAAATATTGTGAAACTGAGTCCAAATGCAACACAACAAGAATGCCATTTTCAAGAGAGATTAAGTTGGAAATTGCATAAGCTGGAGAAACTAGAGAGAGCCCTTCCAAATTTACCCTAATTAGCAGTGTTCTGATACACTTATGGTTCAACGGATTACAAACTACAGTAGAAATCAAACTAATTATTACGCAAAGAAGTATTTTCAGGCAGTTTTGTTACCCTGAAATCACCAGACAATTCAGAAACGAGCTCATCAATTAGGGACTTGTTGTAAAGCTGCTGAAATGTTTCTCTGATGTTCTTCCTTTGGCTTGCATTTCTGCGTCCCAACACCTTTATTATTGCCTTCTCATCAGTCCCCCATCCTGAAAAATGAAATCCAACCAACCAAATCACCATTAACGTCAAACAATTACATTCGCAGATGAATGAGTACTACAATAATCAAAACCCAACCAAAAAAAAAAATTAGTTAACCACACAAAAATAGGAGGCATTTAAGGAAGAAGAATCAGCAAGAAAAAGGAGTAGATAGTAATTCTTGAAGAGTAAATTAAGAGAGAGACCTTGGAAGGCTTTCTTCAGTGTTTTACAGTCTTCAGCAGGAGATGGAACAATATCTGGTACTCTCAGTGTAGCCATTAGTTCTCTTCACTTGGAATCTGTCTCCTGTTTCTGTTTTGTTTTCTTGACGTTTTTTGTTTTCCTGTTTAATTAGTTTTCCCTCCCCTGCCTGAGAAATGGCTGGAAAAGTGGAGTTGAAATTTATTTGTTCCAGTGGACATTTTTGCCCTTGCTGCAGTTTTTATTCCTTTCCAACTCTTTTTTTAGCCATTTTTTTTTTATAAATTAGATTATCAACAGTGGTTTTTCACTTGTTTCTTGATCAGTTAAGTCTATGACATCATTTTCATTTAATTATATGATATCCTGACAGGAATTTTTATATAAATTAACTTTTCTCTTTCATTTTAAAAAATGATGATGTGACAACAAAGATGTAGCAAAGATTTTTGGAGCTATTGAAATTCTTGAACTGTTTAAACTATTTGCTTAGTAGGTTTGTCGCATGTTTGGAAATAATTAGATTTGGCATTAGAGTTTGAAATATTTGCTTGGTGGTGATGTTGTTGCAAATTTGGAAGAAAGTGTTAAAGAAACTAGTTTTCGTTTGTTTTTTTATAGAACAAGGGTAATTTAGGGTATTTGAGGAAAAATCTAGCTTGATGGACCTATTTTGTTACCTAAATAGTTAAGGCAAGGGAACTAGGTATAATTTTTAAAATTTGAGGGAGCTCTCTATAGTTGTTAGATACTTCATGGGAGGTTTGTGAAATTATCCCTTTCAAAAAAGTACCGCAATTTACTTCGACCCCTATCACAGATAAAAGTTGCATATAACAAAGTGGAAGAAATGCAAGAGATACTTGTTGCACCTCAAATACATGCAGATGCATTAAGTAGTGGAACTCACTTTCGATATGCCTCTGGAAATTGACTTAGACATGCAACACCTTGTTTCTTTAGATTATGCTACTTACCGTAAATATCAAATGGATGATACGGTACACTAATAGTGAACAAGAATACAGCGGAAAAAAAATCAGATGAGATACCAAATTACTTTGACGTAGTGACCTTTTTCTTTTTCTTTTTCTTTTTAAAAAAAAAACAATGTTTTTAAGGATGCTGAGAATTTCTTTAATTTATTCTTTTACTTTAGCTGAATTTTTAGTCTTTCCTGTTATATATCTGAGTTGATATAAAAGGATTTTAGTCTGCTCAATTTCAGATACACTTTGAAGGGAAAGAAACCAGCTGGTTGAAGCCAATAAGAAATCTGTGTTCCAAAAAGCCAGCATGGTTAGGCGATAAATAGAAGGAAATTTTTATTAAAGATTTCAACAATTAGAAAATAACTAGACTGAATTGGCAGAGTAAGAAATAAATATCCAGCATTTCGAATTTGTTAAAATCAAGTGTTCCATGATTGTGTGGTGTCCTAGGGCGTGAAAACGACTTAGCAATATACCTAGCACCTTCCTCATGCAAATTTCAATGAAATATCCATGGAAGATGGGCATTACTGAAGTAGTTAGGTCATCAATAACTCTTCCATTTCTACCAAACGAATCATATGACTCCCTTTTTTTTCATTAATTGCAAATCATACATTCATATTTTCTTAACCACTGAGCTTTGACTGATCAGTGATCATCAGAAAGGGACTAAGTCCCTCTTTGGGTTATAGGTCGGGGTTTTAAACTCCAATTGTTTTAAAAAAAAAAAATCTAAAGGAGGTGCTAGAGCATCGGCCCTTTGATCTAATCAAGTCTGTATATCTACTAACCTCTTACACAATTTTTTTAGACTTTTCCTTCCTTTAAAATAGAATAGATTATAGATCATAGGAATATTATCATTACAACAAAAAAAAAGCATTCATATTTGCTTAATCAAAATTTTTTTTTTTTTACTTATGTCACTTTTTATGATATGATTTTTGGGTTGGCATGCCTGACAACACTCGTGAAATAAGGCCTACCATGTTTAAAGCTCATGTAGTATTTATCCCATGAGTTGCACGTTCAAATCTTCTTTCTTGGACGGCAATTAATAGTGGGACATCATTCTATATAGTAAACAACTAAGTCGGCTTAATTAAGAACTGGTACGAAGTACCAACTACTCTTTTGTCGGTGCCCTCCTCCCTGATATTATAATGCGATGAAAAAATATCCTTACCAATTGCACGAGTTAAATTTCTACACACGAACAATTCTTCACTAATTTTTACAAGTAAATTTAAATAAAATAGTGTTTTTTTGCGGCCACATTATCACTTGTAATGTGAAACAGGATGCTAAACAAAGGCAAAGAAAACTAAAGTCGAAAATATGATATAACATGACATAAAACTTTAAGCAAATATAATCTTAAATTTTGAATTTACTACTTCTAGATTCTGTAAATTATTCAAGAAACTACACAAAATAATTAGTATAAATAGTGAGGATACCGTTCCTGCCAGATATTGAATTCTCACAAGTTAAGAGATGTTAAAATCCAAGAGGTTTGCACCTTAAAAGAAAATGATGAATTCAAGAATTAAAATATCAGTAAGTCAGGGTTTCTGTAATTGAATTTTTTTGGCAAGAAATAGACTGACATTTTAAATTAATTTGTTTAGGTGTACTTTTACCTTAGAGAGGGATTAAACAACTCACCACATCATTGAGCTTAGTTGTTGCATACTCTGTCCGGTTGCTTCATAAATCTGGGAAACACATGTTTCATACCAAATTGATTTCTTAATGGGGCACAGATCGAAGATGTTTCCTGAAGCATGTGTATCTTAACATGCTTCTTTTTTTCTTTCTACACAAAACAGGCTATGTGAATATTATTTTCCATAAAAAAACAAAAGAATTTAATATAAACTCATACTGAATCGATTAGATTTACACGTATAATATGTGAGGAATAGGATTTATCACTTAACATCAAATTTTAATTCTTGATTAGTTGTACAGAGTGGGTGGTGCAAGTCAATGCTGATAGTTGATTACATAATTCTTGGACAGCCATTAATAAGATCCAAATAAATCCTTTTCGAGCTATAATCTAGAACAATGACTAAAGCAAAAGACAGACACGAGGCATTGATATAGCAGGTCGACATGCATTCACATCTGCCTTTTCAATTCCAGGCTTGTCTCTCTTTTGTCGATATAACTTTTGGTTTGGCCTACCATGTTTAAGGTTGAACAACATAAATTAATATATCTACTGACTTACACAACCAACCCTTTTTTGTTGGATAGCTATTAATAGTGGGACATCATCTGAACTAGTAATGACTAGCTAAAGCTGCACCGGTGGGAACTGGGACATATCATTTGTTGTCGTTCTCTCCTGCGTGAATCATGTGTCTCAGGATTGGATCGATTTCTTTATTGCACGATTTGTCGAGGGTACTAGTTTAGGAGCAACCAGTGGGATTTGACTCAATTAGTAAGCAAAAATCACTTCTTTATAAAAAGTTATATGTTCAAATTTTACTATTGATGTGAAAACAATGTTGATGAGCGGCGTGTAAAAACTCTTTAAAGTGATTTATAGTTTCAGAACATGTTCTGACCCTTGATCGAATCTAAACACATTCGAACTTTTTTCAAGCAAAAAAATGATAAAATATTCATTTTAGATGTCTTTTTCTTCAACTAAACGGTAGTAATACACTCTATCTTCAGTAATAAAACCCAGTTTCATAGGATATATTTGTAATTTTGGCCTTCATGATGTCAGCAAAGGGGCCCAATTTTCTATCAAGGGAGGTCAGTGAAATTTTGAGAACCTCAGGGGTGCCAGTGAAAGTGTCAGAAACCTCAGGGGAGGTTTCTGAAATTATCCCTTTTTTTTTAAGTAAGCAAAATGCTAGGATTATTTGCTCAATTGATCTTGCAACGTGCAATGTTGGATCTACATTGTATAACAACCAAGAACTTAATAATTAGCATTAGGATGAAAACGTAAGCTGTCGAAGTAGATTTTTCCTTCTGTTCCAACCGGCACATTGGATAATTGGCATGGGAAGGCTAACCTACGTGTCACATACTCATGATCAACCTATGATATCGTTCACACGCTCTTGACTAACCTTATAATTTCTGTTAGATGGCCTTCACTGCTTAGCTGTAATGTGTGATCCACAGGTTTTCATAATTCAATGACCACATTTCTCTCGAGAGGACCAGGCATCGTAAATTCATGATAGTCACATCGGATGTGAACTTGGAAATATCTCTCTCTTGTTCTTATTGAGTGGTTGCCTAATCAATGGCCAGGGCAGTTTTCAACAGAGACGATGTTATTGGACTGAGAAATAATTTTAGAAACCTAACTTGAGGTTGAGGTTTATGACAATTTCAATGAGCTGCCTCAGGCTTGTAAATAATTACACCCAACTCGCCCTATTTGATAGTTTTAATAACCAAATATCAAAATAACATATTTGCCTTCACATAGCGAAGTTCAACGACTTACAAAAATACAACGAATGGGTGCTTAGCTTGTGAGGTGGTAGTAAGCAAATGAATAAGATCTAAAAGTTAATTGTGCGTTATGGATTTGAGTGTTAATTAACATGAATGCTTCTTTATTTTTTGCACAGCACGAGTTGATGCTACTGTGAATTTAGAATTTCAGATAACGTATTGTTCATTAATGAATCCACATAGCTGCCTCAGCACATGACACAACTGAAACAGAACAGCATAAGGCCAAATATGAAAGCGTTTTATTTTTCTTTCTTTTGAAAAAAAATATGAGAGCGTTTCAATTGCTTTCTTTAAGGGTTTGTTTGATTGGGTGTAAGAAAATATTTTCCAAAGAATATTTATTCAAAGAAAATAAATGCTTTCCTATTCGTCTTCGGTGTTTGGTTGACTAGTTTGTCCTCCTAGAAATTTAAGCCCGTTAGCTCTCGAATATCCAACCCACAGCAGCGCCTTGCATCCTAACATACGTTTTGCTTCGTCATGCCTACCACCAGCAAAGCTGCCTACCGTCCACGTTCTTTAACCCCTTGTCACCACAGCTGCAAAAAACTCCTCCTTGCCAGTCCCAGCACCATTCCTACCGCATCCCCACGGCGGAAGAAAATTGTCATCAATGGAGAAGTCTCATGAAACAAGAAGAAGTTTTTAAAAAATACCAATGGCTGGCAAATGGTATTGCAGAAATTAGGATTCATCAGATTAGTTCATCAATAAAGGAGTATCTTTTCTCAAAGATCTGTACTCCAATATCAAAATCATGCTCAGATAGGTAATCAAATTCAGAATTTGCTTGTAAGATGTAAAAGTCGCCCTTGATTGACAAAGCAAGAATTTGGATGTTTAGAGAGGGATTGCTATGGGAAAATACCGATGTGATCACCAAGGAATCATAAAGGTAAAGATTGTGTGACAGATTTGAGTTCTAACTATGACCTTTGAAGCATAGTGGACACATCATTCTCCTTTCTTTAAATGAAGTGGCGGAACGTAAGGAAAACAATTTCAGTGGAGTGAGAACGGAAGTTGCTGTACACCCGTTGGTGTAAAATGTTTCTTGGCAGAAAAGATTTTTCCATGCACTTATGCAACCAAACATTGAAAATTCCAGAAAATATCTTTCGAAAAATATTTTTAGTCCTATCAAACTGGCCCTAAATATGGTTGTTCTTCAATGATTTCACATGGCACCTAGCATGGTACCCTTATTTGTCATTTTCTAGAGCGTGAATAATTGGGATGACCTTCGACTAAAGAAAGATACAGAAGATTTTCCCACCTGCCATGTGTCTCGTGTCCTCTTTGCCCATCGTGATCCTCTAATAATCTGTAAACCAGTTCTCAAAAATGGACCAAATTCGAGAAACAAAAGCAGTTAGGCTCTAAGTTTTTTCTTTTTTTTTTAAGTTGTGGAAATGTAGTATTATTCCTTTAATTGCTCTAAGATGCTTCTATTGGTTTTCTTTGAACATAAAACGGTAGGCTAAAGAAAGATAAGGGAATGCCTTTCCAAAGAAAGTTCATGTCAATCATTCTAATTCAAATTAACTCAACAAACCTGTGTTGATTTTCCATAAACCGTGGCTTTTATTAAGGTGTCTCTCGTCCTTTCTGGGAAGGTTATTGACCATGCCAATCCATGATCACAGAAGAGACAGGGGAAAAGACGTTCAATTTAACGAGTGTCAAGTAATCAAAATGCTTGGATTATTAGGTCTAGCATCAATTTACACCGTTAAACTTGTATTATTTTTTTACTTTACATCCTAAACATTAATTTTAGATATTTTGTACTCTAAACTCTCAAATTTTTACCTAAATTGTCAAATTTGTCCCATTTAAATCCACTCAATGATAACTTTAGCAAAATTAATGGCATAGAAAATCCAACAAATCAATGATAATGTGTTGAAAATGGTCAAATTGTGACACAATATCGTAGCAAAAATAGAACAACACATTGTCATTAACTGGTACCATATTTTATCTCATTAATTTTGTTAATAATATAGTGATTGAAGCAATATAAATCAATGGTAATGTACTAAAAAAAAATTAAAGGATTGCACTGAGAACAAAATTGTACATTGTCATTAATTTTTAACATTTTTATCTTGTTAATTTTGGGAAGGTAATTATTGATTGGATTTAAATGGAACAAATTTAAGAGTTTAGGTATCTAAAATTGAATTTAAGATGCAAAAAAAAGTACAAATTCAAAGATACAAAGTGGAGTTAGCCCTTTATTCAATTAATCTTTTTTTTTTTTGAAATATTTATTCAATTAATCTTTGCAGTGTACAAATGTTGGATCTACATTGTATAATAACCAAGAACTAAAAAAGTATCATCACGATGAATACATACGTCGTTGAAGCAGTCTTATTGTTTTGTGCCCACTAAGACAATGGATGATTGACGGACCGCAGGCAGGAACGGTTGCAGGTGCAACTGTTCCTGGCGATTTTGTGCATTTTGCACATCGCGTAACTTTTTTTGCACACGGTGTAGCTTTATTTGCACAACGTGTAATTTTAGAACAAATTTTTATGAGTCCCATACACATTGTGAATATCGAGATGCACGAAATAATCTGAATCGTACAAATTTTTTAGGCCAAATCATGCCCGTTCCTGCCCCTCCTCCATGATTGACATGGGAAAACTAATCCTACGTCTCACATGCTCATGACCAACCTATGATATCTTTCACATAACTATAATTACTGTTACGTGGTCTTCACTATATAGATAAGTCAAAGAATTGACAGAATCAAGAATAGCTGTAATGTATGATCCATAAGTTTTCATAATTTTATGAACACTTATATCACGAGAAAATTAAGTATCGTGACAGTCACATCGAATGTGACCCTTGAGAATTCTATTTCTTATGCTTTTTGAGTTGTTGCCTGTTCAATGGCTGTGGCAATTTTCAATTGAGACGATGTTGTTAAATTATTTTTAAGATTTTAAAATATTGATGACAAGTTTTCATTTCAGTGAATACATTTTATGTCTTCAATTTCTCAAATATCCTCTCTTTTCTTGAACTATGAAACTTTGACAAAATTTTCTTAGATTTAATTAGCTCTAACATGATAGGTTCTTGGTTTTAGTAATAAGAAGTCAAGAACTAATCTAAAATATATATTGTGCGTTTTATTTATTGTACTCATCTTTCTGACGAAAATCTTTTTCTTTCTTACTGTAGTTCATGATCCAAAATTACTTTTCTGAAGAAAGATAACATCACTTTACATGTATATGGCTTAAGCTGCTGTTTGGTCTGTCCTTCAAGTCTTTCCTTTTTTTTTCCTTCTTCATCATCCTTTGAATCGAAATAGAGCTACAGATGTAGTTCGATAAATCTGTCGTTAACATAGCTAGCTAGAAAAAATTACTCTAGTAGTTTTAGAAAAACATTATTGTAGTAGTTTTTTTATATAAATATATATATATGAACAATAAAAAAAAATGGTTGAAGAAGGTCTTTGGACTAATTTTAAAAACATGTTATGAGAAACAGATCCATTCAAACATTATTTTGTAAAATGTACTGTACTTATTTTTTTTATACACGCCTATAATTGTATCTTCGAATAACATTTTTGGCTCCGAATTAGCTCCAAACAATTAGGGTTTCTAAAAACACTTAATTATTTCCATTGCAACTCTCTACTGTCTCACATTATTATTACATAATCACATATAAAACTTTAAGAGAATTTCTTGCACATGGTGACAAAACATCTATAACTCTTTCACATATAGTGCCGTTAATCGAACCGAGTATTTTGGCTACTGAGCTTGACTCGAATTTAACTCGAACCAAGTTCGAGTTCGCTCGACTAGGTGGACGAGTTTTGAAATATGTTCGAACTCGACTAAGCGGACTTGTTTATGACAAATGAGCCGAGCTTACGCGAGTTCAAGCTCGAGTTTGTGCAAATTGACCCCTAATAAAAATCTATAATTTTCAATTTTTATACTTTTGAATTGTGAAATGACATATATACCCTTCTTTATCGAGTCTAATCGAGCTACTCGAATAATAAACGAGTCGAGTTTACTCGACTTGTTAATTAAACGAGCATATCTCCAACTCGAATTCGGCTCGTTTACCATATTTAACGAGTTGACCTCAAACCTTATCGAGTTGAGTTCAATCGAACTTTCGAGCTGCCCGTTCCATTTAATAGCTCTATTCACATAGCATTCAAAGAAGAAATATTATGCCAACAATGCATGTAAATTTAAATCCAAGAAGCAAGCAAAATTGGACGCATTTATTCCTACTTAGCTTGTGAGCTGGTAGTCAGCAAATAAATAAGATCTAAAAGTTAATTGCACCTTATAGATTTGAATGTTACTTAACATGAATGCTAATATATATATATATATATTATTTTTTTCATTTTTTGCTCAGCACAATTTAATGCTACTGTGCACTTAGTCCTTCATATAACGTCGTTCATTAATGAATCCACATGTTACAGAAGCTGCCTCGAGACATCAAGTCATGACACAGCTAAAACAGAACAGTAGATGGCCAAATATGAAAGCTTTTCAATTGCTTTCTTTAAATATGTTACTTTTTGTCTTTCAATGATTTCACATGGCACCTAGCATAGTACACTTATGTGTCATTTTTTATTTGCTCAACTCCATGGTTGTCTTCTTATTTGATCATTTTTATAGACACATATACCCTCATGGTGGGGTATAAAAGAGGCATTGGCTGAACATTCTTCCTCACCCTTTCACCCAGAGACTCCAGAGCAATAAGAGCTTTGAGTCTTTGACATATTATTATCTGCAGTCTTTGACATATTATAATGGCACACCCAAAGGAGATCTCAGCTCTCAACAAGGCTTTCACAGGTTCTTCAAGCTCATCCACTGAAGAATTATTTTTGTTGTCTATTTTGTCTGAAAACAGGCAATTGATTGTTCAAGTAATTGGTTACGTGCGTGTTTATTCACCTCATATTTCTTGTTAGTATTTTTTGATTTTTGACAAGGATATGTAAAAAATCATTCCAAGTCTAAGACAAGAACCACAATGTTTTTGACTTCTCATATGTAAGTTTCTTTATTCACCTCATAAAGAAAACAAATTTTTGTAGCCAAGAACCAGAAAATTTTGCTACAACAATTTCTATTCTTAAGGCTTCCTTGATGGGATCTTTATCCACTGATCAACAATCATGTTCTTGTAGCTTCCTAAGCCACTATTTCTTTTCAAACATTGGACGATGGTTACATTGACCATCACCTTAATTAAATGTATTATTTGCAGAATTAAACGCATAAGCACTCTCATTTATTTTCAATACTTCTGGTGAATTACAATCAAAATCTTAAAAGTACGTATTAATGAACTGATATTTATGTACTTTTTATCTTAGGACTTGGAGTCGATGAGAAGACTTCTATATCTATATTGACAAAATGGCATCCACATCAGCTACATTCATATAGAAAAGCCACTCCAGATTTCTTCATAGAAGATGAACGTCAATTTGAGAGATGGTCAGATCCACGTGTCCTACAACTTAGACAAGAATTCATACGCTTCAAGGTGGGTATCATTTGTTTTTCTTCTTTTTGTTGGGTATTAATGGTCATGTGCCTTTTTTTTTTGCAAGAAGTTAATTCTTCAATTTTTTAAGCGCTAAATGGAAAGCTAAAAAGATTATGTTACCATACTCAAGAAGTCAACCAATCTGCCAACAAGTTACCGTTTAACCTGCATGTCACACTTGGATACTTTGCATTTGAGATAAAATGCGAACGACGAAGATTTCTGTTTTTATTTTTTTGAACATTTTAGATCATGAAAAAGTTAAATTATATATTATCATTGGAGAGAAAATGCAAAGGAAGATTTGTTTTTCTTTTTTTTTTGGGGGTCATTTTCTTTCCCTTTTTATCTTTTCTCTCACATAATGCATGATCTACAACACCGAGAAGCTTTTTGTAACATTCAATTAAGACCCTGTTTGGGGTTGTAGTGTTTTTGATAAAAAATACTTTTAGGTGCTAAAAGCACTTTTAAATTTTTTTATCATCTCATAAAATTAGGAGAAGAGTTTTAGGTGCTAAAAGTATTTTTAGCAAAAACTCAAATTTGGTGCTTTTACAATAGGTTTTGTGATTTAAAAACTAAAATATTAAATTTAATCATTTTATTCTATGTTATGAACTAAATAAAAATATAATACATTTAAAAATTTCAAATTAGTCATTATCTAATATAATAAGTATTTATTTAACTATATTTCCAAACAATATATTTAAAAATATTTAAACATTCAATAAGTGCTTTTATTAAAAACCCAATTGAAAATGTACTTTTCGTTAAGCTACACAACCCCAAAGGGGCCTAAGTAGTAACGTACTCTTACTTTCTATATCCATCCTAAAAGTACCCTTTTTTCGATTTTAAATATGTAGATTTCTCTCTAATTGGCATATTCATCTTTTGGTGTTTAACCAATTGCATAATATTTCAATCTAATTAAAGATGCTGAAAATCTCTTTTGGTCATAAAAGGGACTGTTTGAATTGATCGGAAATTAAGCAGGAAATTAACAACCCTCAAGAAATAAAGATCTTGATTGTAAAAAACCAGTTTTTACATGATGCCTAAATCAATGACTTGTTGCTAATCTAAATTGAATTGGGTAGGATGCTGTGGTGCTCCGGACTATGCATCCTTGGGAAAGAGATGCTCGTTTATTTAAGGAGGCTTTGCAGATGGGCCCAAGAATTGATATTATTATAGAAACAGCATGTACAAGATCATCTGAAGACCTTTTGGGAGCAAGAAGAGCCTACCATTCCCTCTTCCACCACTCTATTGAGGAAGACATAGCTTCCCAAATCCACACCAGTGAACGTAAGGTGAGATACGAGGCAAACTAAAGTTTCTTAATTGGAAATTTTGGTTGACAATTATTGCATCTTTTTTTTTTTTTTTCCTTTTTCCACACTTTGGTCTCACAAACTTGAGTTATGACCGTTACCTACATAAAATTCAGAAATCTCAACAGTTACAATTAATTACACACTTAAAATATCATGATCAAAGTTGCAATCGATTGCTTACAAGTCTGATTTTCAATGTAACAATTGGTATATTCTCATCAATTATTTACTTAGCTGCTGAAAAAAATTATTTTCTTAGCTATTTGAAAGTATTATACAACCAATAAGAGAACTTCTAATTCTAACTTTGTCAACAAAATTTACGTGCGGGTTCCATTGAAATTCAACTCTCAAGTTATATACATGTCAAAAAAGTGGGAAAATGGTAGGGGAAACGCGTAAACCAAAAAAGATTGTGGCCTACCTGACAATTTGAGAAATTGAGGGATTAGATGCCCAAATAAATATGTGGGCTAATGAAGCTGCTTCTGCACGCGAATACAAGACAAATCCACAGTTGGGCACAATTTGTAGAGGATGTGCTTGAAATATATGGGAAAATTCTCATACTCCATTTTTGGAATGACAATTTTTGGAGTGCCATTGACATTTTTATTTTTCTTTGTCCTAATATTTTTTTTTTTTTTTTTTGGGTGCATTAAACAGCTTTTAGTTGCACTTGTAAGTGCGTACCGCTATGAAGGTCCACATGTTCAAGAAGAAACGGCAAAATCAGAAGCCAAGGTGCTTTATAATGCTATTAAAGCTGTTGCAAAGAAGAATCCTACTGAGAATGAAGAAGTTATAATGATACTAGCAACAAGAAGCAAATCCCATATCAAGGCTGTCTACAAATATTGCGAGGAAATTAGCGGAAACCACTTGCAACAGGTAATTAACTATGCAACAATTCTATGAGTCAGAGATTCGTTTCATTAATTTGAAGATAAAACCGTTAGAAACCTTTAACTTTTCAAACAAGTTAAGCATTTTTGTACACTGTTCTCATTTTTCTTTTATAGTTAGAATTTTCTGGTCTATTAATAGTTCATACGGTGTAAATCAAATATAATAAACACGCGTTAATGTAACATCAGCGGAGGCATCAATGACTTCCATGGTAAATTACAGAAAGTGCAATGCGTGAATCACCATTAATTTGAATATCTCAATTGAAAATTGTCCAAGGAGGTTGTTCAATTGGAAACCTGAACCACTAAGATCAAGACAAGGTCTAATTTTGAGTAAAGGCAAGCTTAAGAGATAAAGGGTTTTAGCTAAATCTCATTATCAACCGTATCTAATAGTCCTAAGATTAGGAATTTTGCAAATTCGAGAGCAGTGTCCGGCAGACGTAGTTAAAGCCACCCCTTCTCTTACACAATATGTTTCTGTTTGACGCTCATGGCATACTCAAAAGGTTTGGCTAAAACATGCCTTGATGCACACGTTAGTACGGGTTTTAAGTGTTAATTTTTTTTAAAAAAAGTAAAACTAATTTAGGAATGTCTCTAACTATAGGGGTGGATTTGATGTGAGTGTGTGCATTCATCTATTAAATTGAGTAAAATTCAGATTGATGAACAAATTCCTTGAGAGAAAATCATTAGAAAAAATCCATATTTAAAAAGTCTTTTGCCTTTTCTTGCATACTAAACTAATTTATTGAAAACAAGCGATTTGTATACTAATTATTTGGGCCCTTTAATATGACCACTCTCTCAATATCCATTATCCCTTCTCAGGATCCAGATGGTGATTGGGCTCTGAAACAAACAGTCCAATGCTTATGCATGCCACATGCATACTTTAGCAAGGTAACACTTTCCAGCATCCAAGGAAAGCTCTTTAATTTAATCATTTCGAGGATTCTTTTTTTTTTTCCCTCCAATCTACTAATACTACAATTATTATTATTAACATTATTACTTTTTTTTTAATTTTTTGATCTAATCTTGGTCAATTTAAATTGCTCTAATGTGCCTTAATTATGTTCAGATTTTGGATGCATCACTAAGAACTGATGTGGATGAGGCTGCAAGAGATTCTGTCACTAGAGTGATTCTCACACGAGCAGATGTGGACATCAAGCAGATCAAAGAAGAGTTTCAACACAAGTTTTCTGGAGTTAGTCTGTCCAAAAGGATTGAAGAAGTTGCTAATGGCAACTACAGGGATTTTTTGCTTGCTTTAGTTTCAAAAGAAAACTAATAAAGTGCATGTCGACCAAAACTAAACTTTGCTCATTAATAAGCCCGCTCTATCTTGTCTTTGCTTTTTCATGAATTCATATTTTGTGTTACGCTTCTGAAACTTTTGTTGAACCACCAGTGCATAAGATTTTTTTCAATAATATACTTGCGTCAAAATTCCATCCACACATTTGTTTACCTACGCTTCATGCATCTTTACAAGTGTTGTTCAAAGCCCATTATATTTTATATTATGAATATTATTGATTTATTGTACGGATGGACATAGGTTGGGTACCCGCTCTGAATGTCATTTGACTAATCTATCCCTAACTTATCAAATCAACAATTTTTCGACCTTAATCTATCCCATATGTCTTTGGGTGCTTGGTCGTTAGACATCCAATGAAAAAGAGATGGGTCATAGGATACCGGCCCCTAATGTAAAGAAACCAAGTGCTAAGAAGCCTAAATAATCTTATTAACATTTTTATGGTATATCTTGGGCCCTTCACATATACATGGTAGGTGTATATCAGATTAATCTAACTTTGAGACTCCATGCTCATATCAAATATTCTTGTTCTCCCTCAAGTTGCAATAGAAGATGATAACATAATCACCTGATATAACCTATTAAGATTTTGAAACCTTAAAGTTTTCTAAGGCCAATTGTTTACTATTTGAGTATGCATGCAAACAGATTAAATAGAATGTTGGGAGCATTGATGAGGAGGTGTTCCAACATCTCAAGAGAACTTATTAAATCCCTGTTTAGAATCAAGAACTTTGTTAGATATTTTTGGCTAATGAGGATAAACATAATATCTGTCCATCAACTTGCTTTATAATATTAATCTAACTTTTAAGTAAAAATGTAATTCAAGTCCAAACTTCAACTCTTTCGAATATTTCATCTAACAATCCATTACATGCCAATCTCAAATATCCAATACAAATTAGAACCACAATATATAATAGATAAAATTAATTTTCATTATGACACACTACAACACATTAAAGAGAACAAATTCTTTAATTGAAAATACAATTTAAAACATTGAATATCAATAAAAAAAGGTTCATTCCTCTATAACGCACTACAACACATTAAGGAGAACAAGTAACTCTTCAAATCTACAATCTTCAATTTTAATAATAGAATGGTCATTTTGTTTAACCTGAAATTTCTACAAAAACAAAAGCAACTAAAAAAGAAATTAGCACAAGTTGAAGTTCAAATCGGTAAGATAATTTTCAAAACAAAGAAAACAAGCTGTGAAAGGGATTGCCTGTTTTTGTTTCTTGAAGTTTAGCTATGCTTTCTTCCAAATGAATGGGTTGATTACCCTTGCGAAACCAATCTTGTCTACAAATTATAGCCCCCACCATTCTTGGAATTAAAGAGCTTCGAAAAGAATCCAACACATTGCCTCTTGTACTAAAAGCAAACTTTGAAGCAACTATAGACAAAATACCTACATCTCTAGTAGCAAGAACTTAGAACCTATGAGTATTATCTCTCCAACAATCCAATATGTGAAATTTTGGATTGTGATGACCTTTCTTCATTTCCATGAAGTAGATATCTAATTCTATTTTATTATGAATGCTATCAAATATATCAACTTTCCGAGAATACGTTACATACATGTAATTTGATGCCCCTTTAATTGTAATTATATCAACATCCATTTTATCCATTTCCCTAGGCTGAGTTTGACATCTCAACTCCCTATGAGGTGATTTTCCAGTAGAATAAAATTCAAATTGGGTATTTAACACCCTTTCTAGCTTAACTTTTAACATTTCAGCATTTTAAGAATCATATGCCCCATCAATTGCTCATTGAACACAACTTAGTTTATGCCGGGGGTCAAGAACAAACAGCAATCAGAATCAATATGTTAATCCTTTCAACATTACCCCAATAATTGTCATTTTTTTTCATATTACCAACCATAGTTGACAAACCAAAATCATCACTTTTTTGAAATGAATTAAGAAGACCACCAATCCATAGATTTCATTCATATATACATTTCTTGTTACACAATGTGAGCTTGACATTTTCACGATAGAATCATAAAAAATTGTAAGAAAAGGCAACAAATTTTTTGCATATTCCAATCCATTTCAGTTGGCACACCTCTCACCCTAAAGCCCTTATGAGTATTAGACACATTCTCATTTTGTAAAGTTAATTCTTCCACATACTTGCTTGCCATGGTTTCTAAAGACTCAATTGCTTTTTGAAATTTCAGAGCAGCCTTTAACATTAAAAATGTGGAATTCCATCTAGTTTTAACATCGAGGCACACGTGGCTTTTGCTCTCTATTCTTTTTTTTTTTCTATACAAGATTTGAATCTTTGTAGTCTAGCAAGTGAAGACCTCATGTATCTCACGATAGATCGGATCCTAACAATAGAATCTTTCAAGTTTTTCAATCCTTCCCTAATGGTCAAAGTTCAAGACATAGGTAGCACATCTCATATGCAAGTATTCTCCATTTAAGATAGTGCCTTTCCAATTAATAAGCTTTCCCCTCAAGTATAGCAAACAATTGTCATTTGAACCTGCATTGTCTACTATTACAGTATGAACTTTACTAATTTTTCAATCAAGCAAGCATTTATCTATAGTTTGACTATTTCACCCACATGACTTGCAATAGGATAGAAACTTGAGATCTTTTCTTGCAATTTCCATTTATAATCAATGAAATGAGTTTCAAACATAAATAACTTAGATTTTGAATGGATGTCCAAGCATCAACGGTGAGACAAATATGCGAGGATATGATTTCAAAGTATTTCTTCAACCTTTTCTTCTTATCTAAAAAAAAAGGTTAATGGTAGTCTATAGTTAAAGTTCTATGTGAGGGGATTTCAAATTGTGGCTACATAGCTTGACAAAAATCTTGAAAGCCCTTACTTTCCACAAATTTGAAATGTAGTACATCTATAATCATGATCCTAGCCAGCATTCTTCTCTATGATTTTTGGTCAAATATATAAGTTGTCAATGCTTTCCCCCTCCCAATTTTGGTTTAAATTCCAATGTCTTTTATCTCTTATCCATGTCATTATAGGGATATTTTGTACACCTATGAAGGTGGTTACTCAAAGAAGTAGTGCCATTTTTACTTGCACAAGCAATTAACTATTCACAATATCTATAAGTAGCTTTCTTGTCTTTTTTTCTTTAGGACTTGTAATAACTTCATAATGCTCCCATATCCAAGACCTGTTCTTGCTTGACTCTTTTGTCACGGATGTAGGAGGAAGAAGTACTTGACATTTATCATCTCTAGAGGTTCTAAGAACATTTTTTGGATCCATTAAAAATGTATCATCCATACCTGGGCTTGTAGTTGTACTATTTGTATTATCTCCCATACTTGACAACTCAAAAACCTTTAATTGGTTCACAATTTAGAATAATAAAACAAGAGTTGATAATACACCTTAAACAAGAAAAATTGACTTCTAAGTGAACCATCTATTGGAAGCCAATCTATTACGTAACTTGAATAGCTTAATCTCTCAATGACTTCAAAGTAAAATGCTGGATGATAGTGCTCAAAAAAGAAAAATTGAGAAGTAGATTAGTGAAGAGTCCATCAAATTCTAATTGGCCATCTCCTCTAAGAAAACATTTCCCCACTTGTGAACCTTTAAGAAGACTATTATAGAAACAATATCATTCCATGCCCATAATATTTTAGTTGAAGAAAATTGAAAAGAATTTGTAGTCGTGGAATAGTTTTAAAGGCTTTTTGGTCTTTCACTTCAGTGGGATATTAAGAACAAAAGCCTACTCTAAGATTCACTAAGATAATACAAATGTTGTCATAAACAGCCAAAAAAACTTGCTGTATCTTTCTTCATTAGACGAGCTTTTTCTATTTCAATAAAAATGGGACCTTTTGAACAAACCTACTACAACTAACAAAATTTAGATGAAGAAAGTTGATCAAAAAGATCATTAATATAACAAATTCTAAAGCCTTTACAAGCTAAGCAAACCATATAAAGGTTAACATTTAGTATATCTTTCCAAACATTTTCAAACGCAGATCCAGATGGAGCTTCTACTATTTAATACTTTGGAACTACAATGTACAAACCAAATTAAGCACCAATACTATATTTTGGACAAACCTATAATTGTGAGTTTTACATAGGAAAAGAATTTGTTAATTATTTCTTATCTTCCTATATATTAAAAAATCTACAAGGATCTAAAATGAAAAACACATACTCCCTCCGTCCCATTGATAGTGTCATACTTTCCTTTTTGGGCTGTCCCAAAATATTTGTCACTTGCTAAAAATAGTAAAGACTTATCATTCACTTTCACTCTTTTACCCTTTTGGTCCCCACAATAATCAAGTTATGTGTGCCCTTTGAGCCCACTTGTTCAGTATTCATGTGTTTGAAAAGCCCATATGAATATGTGCGTGGAGTGAAAAACCATGAGAAACTTGGTTGAAACCTCAGCGTGCAAAGCACGCACAAGATATGTGCAAACAAAACAAAAGTTCTGGTCCTACCATCCAGAAGTTGTTTAGGCTTTAATTTGAATTGGCATAACCGATTGCATTTACACGAAGAGCTTGGGCGAGGGAAAAAACGGTAAGCAACTCACCTATGCTGGAACTATTCATAAAAAGCACAGTTTTCTAAGTGCGACGAAATTTTTGGGACGGAGGGAGTATCAAAATAAAGATACATTTTTTACACATTTTCAAGTCTCAATGTTCTATAATTCAAAAGCCAGTAATATAAACAACCAATAAAGTTATGTGCGTTGTGTGTGTGAGAGAGGGGTGGTTTCCGATAGAAATTTTACCTACTTGAGGAGTGACACTTGATGTAGTTGATCCAATGATTAGGTTATTAAGAGGATGGAAAAAGCAAAAACTTTTAGGGATTTGGAATTGATGTATAGGAGGTAGAAGGAAGAAAAGGAGGGGAGGAACATGTGAAGGAAATTGACGATTTTGAGGAAAAAGTCAATTTTTTAAGGATTATGGTTAATAACATTAAGAAATTACAAGATGCTTCCTTTTTTTTATATTTATATAAATACATGTGGTAGGGCACTTGCGGGTGTTTATTTTTATGATTTGTATTTGTATTTGTATCTTGCGGGTACTCGACACTCATCTACCCCTCTAAGAGAAATCAAATTAAGTATTCTATTTTTCGAAGCGAGCAAGATTGTGTACCTCAGATTTTCGAGTCAGTGAGTATTTTTGTCCACTCCTAATTCATCATATGGAGTTATTGGAATGATAGTAAAATAACTCTTCGGGCAAGTCAAGGACAATAGAATAATATATAACAATAAATAGAACGTGTGACATCCCCACCTTCCCCTAAGGCGAACCAAAGGGTTCGGCGGACCGCCTGTCCAACTCTCGTCAGAACTACTGAGTCGAATCTCACAAACCCTATAGTACGCGCGATAAAACCCAAAGAAAACAAACAATTGGAGACCACCAAGCCCAAAATAGAACTTACCAAACCATACAGTAGTACGAGACTTCGATTAAACACTTCAATTAAAAGAGAAACGAAAAACGAAAACGAAACGAAAAAGCCACTTCACAATCCGGCCGGAAGTTGGCCGGATTCGAGGCAGTGGCTAAACCACATTTTTTTTTCAACTTCCCCTGTCAATCCGGCCAACAATCCGGCCAAGAACTGGCTGGATATGCGGCCGGATTCTCTGAAGAATTTTCTCGCCAGAAATTTTTCTTTCCTTTTCAAATGCCGCGCTCACCTGATCATCCAACGGTTACAAGAAACGTTCACCAAAGCCATAGAATCATAACATCTCAAATGAATACACGTAATAGACAAGGTTACACACTTATACATATTTTTACATCGGAATCTTGAACAAATTAACTAAAGTATAAGCCACAGTATCCATACTGTTCAAAATATAATTAGGGTTTTGGTTGCAAGAGAGCTTAACAAAATAGCATATACACTAGCTCGACCCTTTCTTCCAAAACCATGAGTTCAAAGTTTGTCCCCTGAAAGGAAAACAAAGATAACGGGAAAGGGGGTGAGCTTACGCTCAATGAGGTACCAAAATAATAGCAGTCAAGAATCATGGAACTTCATAGTCAATTAGTCACATATACATATCAAATAAAGAGAAGGGCAAACAACTTAGATGGAAAGGATACAGGTGGCTCTTAGGAGCCCAACATTCCCATTTCAGTACTTGATCCAAACCCGTTGACTCTCCGTCAACGTATAAAGAACAACCATGTCCGTAGACCCCACTTTACACCAAATTTCGTCCACCAAACATACCCCTTACCGGGCCGAACACCTCAACAGTAACAGTGGGTGGTAATACTCGAGTATACCGGAAATCTAGAGTCTCCAATACCTAAAGATTTCCTAGAAACAGACTACTGTGGTTCATTATCTAATGGACTAGGCCCTTGCTGGCTCGACTCGAGTAATAGCCACAGGATTTGAGTTCAGAGATAACAGAAAGGTCGTTGGATGCAATGTTCAAACGACAACAGATTAAGCACAGATAACAAATGCAAATTTTTTACAGTAAATGGGCATACAGACAAGAGAACGAGGGTGATAAAGTACACCCTCGTCTCAAACAGAATAAACAGATAGTACAGTCATTCAAATTACAGATTGCACGAACAGAAATCAAGTTAAGCAACCAATGAAGGGAGTGGTACACTCACCAGTTCAAGTGCAGATACTTCAAAAGTTTTCACCCAAAATGGCTTTAATCGCCAAGAAACCCTAAAATAACCAAGGTAAACAATTGAGGTTTCCATATCCAAAATCTAGTAAACGAAATGCACAAGTGAGGCTCGACTACGAGTCGTATGCCTATCCAAATGAACTATGAATGCAAGGGTGCAAAAGCGTGATTTTGGAACGAAAAGGTAACGGGAGGACCTAGGGGCTTGAACGACCCGAAAGCCCTTCTTCTACCAAGAATCAATTCAAACTTGAAGGAACCAAGTAACCTCAAAATTTGGAGAGCATAACCCCTAAATTTTCTTACTTTTTCATCCTACAATCAACACCAACTCATCTCAAATCAACCACAATTCCATATACAATTCATAGACTATAAAACACAACTCCTTAGGTTATGAATATCATGTCAAGCAAAGAAAATTCTATAATCATCAAGTTCCACACACCTTTCGGCATGATAACCACAACTAAAGCTACACTTATCCGATTGAGACGAATCTTATGGCGTTTCGAAGCCAAGACATATACCTACATTTCTTATGAAGACCTCCAAATCCAAATCATGTATTTTCATGGTAAAAAATCGAAATCTCAGAGAAAATAGAAAACTGTACGTGAAACAAGGCTTGTGAGCAGTCAAGGGTATTTCAGTCATTTCACAAGATACAGTACTCCGATTGAGCTGAAATTTTGTAGGAAGCTAGTTAACACCATTTACTACAACTTTTATGTTTTGACTTGAGCCTTATTCGACCTCTAACATGGACGAACATACAGTACAAAAATAAGGCAGATTGGAAACCCTAAAACTGAACTTATGCACCCTAGCTGAAATTTCTTTAGGCAACCAAAACTAGCATACCAAAGCTTCATTTTACACAATATAAAGCTATCATTCTATGACCAACCATTACTCATCACATGTGGGCAGAAAAATCACCATAAAAACTGAAATTTAACCTAACTCTAGCTCAAACCATGAAATCTTCCACAAAACAACATTTTTAACAACTATAATCCATTAATTTGCAATTATTAAGAGTAAAAGGAAATTTCTAGGTAAGTTACCTTGGAACCTTAGGAAAGATGGTAGCTTAGAGTTTTCTCCTCCAAAGTCACTCCACCAACCTCTTCAATCCTCCTAAGTTAACACTTTTATGGAATGATTTGCAAAGTGATTGGCTAAAACTCAAGATTCAAGTAAATTTAGAAGTTGAAATTGAGGTTTCTCTCTTGTTCTTTTCTCTCAAGAGGGCCGGCCAAGATGGATGAGAAAATGGAAAAATCTTGGTCAAAATTAGTTTTAGGAAAGTTAAAGAAAGGTTGGTCAAGTCCACCATCCAATCGGTCGCGACACGTGGCACCTTTTAGGGTTTAAACTTATCTTCTTTCTTCCAATAGTTAATCTATCTAGCTAACCTCTAATTGTCTTGTAAAATATTATCACTTAATACAAAACTCCAACAAGTTGTCAAAATATATCGCATTTATCGCACTAGCGGGTCCCACGTCCATAATCTACTTCAAACTTAATAAGAACTAATTTAAACTAGGAAAATGATTTAAAAACTCTACTCACTTATAAAATCTCTGAAAAATCAATATAATAGGGTATAGTGAAGAAGATACATGCGAGAAAATAAAATAAAATAAAATAAAATAAAATAAATTTACGGGTCCTCACAGAACGACAAGATAATTTACTTCCATTGATATTGAAAACTACACAAACATCAATATTTTTTTAAAATGAAAATAGGATAGCAACTTTTATTAATACTCGCATGAATTTGCCTCAAGTGTGGACAGTATAAATTATGGAGTAACATCAAGGCATATACAGTAAAGGAAAGTGATAAAGCATTTTGGCAAAAAGGTGTGTGGTAACATGAACGTTTTGACATTTTAAAAGTCAAAAAATACATAATATATATTTTTCTTGATTAATCATATTGTTCAGATCAAAGCCCAATTCTAAAATAAGGCTTCATTAAATTTGGTCCAATGTATAAGTTAAATTTAATAGGGTCTATTCAGATGCATTGAACCACAATAATGGGTCATGCTAATATCTTGGCTTTACTAATTGGTCCTTGAAGTCACAACTAACTCACAGGGTACTATATGTGATTTATGGTTTTAAAGGCATGTCTTGACTCGTGATAGTAACCGGAGTCAATCTACCCAAACTTTTGAAAATTGAAAACCAAAAGAACTCACTAAGATAGGAAACCCTAATGTAGGCCTACAGAAAATGATACCTCTTTGTTTGACAATTTATTGAGGTTGTTGGATGAAAACTTGAAGTCACTGCATCAAGTTGCCATCAAATTCTCGGAGTTCAGCAAATTCTTCAAGTTATCAAGTCCTTGTAATTCTACATATATCACCATAAAAAAAAATCTTTCAGTGACAAATCAATTTGTTAGAAAAAGTAGGAAAATTCGTTAGAAAAAGTTTTCCTGAGGGAATGTCGTCAGCAAATGTATGGTCACCTATTCACCATTGAGAAAAGTTAAAAGTGATAAAGGACAACATTATCATCAAAAAAATCAACTTTTCCTGACAATGCAATTGCCACAGAAACTCATGCCAAAAGCACTATCTCAGGGGCTTTTGGTGATGACATAATCAACAACGAAGAGTGTGCTTTTGTTTTTGTTTTTTAAAAGCAAGACTAAAAGCAACAATCATTTAGTCTTGTATACGGACTAAAAAAATGCTCAAAAATGGTAGACAATCATTTCCAATGAATATTACTATCAAAATTGAAAATCATTGGTCATCAATATAATGTCAACCACAATTTTCAAATACATTAAAATCACCAAATTACACTAGAAAATCTACAATTTCCCAACTTGACTTTACCAACATTTGCTTGAAGAAAATGAAGTTCACTATCCATTAAAAGGATTCGATAAATAACACCAAAATTCTTAAGTTCCCAACTAAACTTGCATAGTGGCTTTGCTTTGAAAAGATGAAGTACACCAACCTGTCAGAAAAATCAAGTACTGAGGTATTAATTCATTTTGCCTTAATAACGGGTCATAACCATTAAAATATAATCTACTGTATAAGCACTTTATTCAATATAAATATTCAATACAATTGTTAGACAAACAAGAAAAGCTAGACTATTGATCAATTATGTGAATATTGGTCTCCTCTTTTAGATGCATGTAATCTACTTCTTGAATGATTAGGTCAATAACGATATTATTAGGTAACCATTATTGCTTGCTTGTTCATCTTAGCTCAAGAAATTGACTAATAGTAGTAATGGAATATTTATCAACACTAATCCTCAAGAAACATTTTATCAACATTAATCTAGTTGTCAGTTTAAATACAACAAGTTAAAGAATAAGTTGGGAGGTAATGAGGACTATAACTATTTTAACCTTAAAGCCAAAACCAAAAAGCTTATATATCACTATGTAATAGAAATTATGTGCACTTGTCCACATAGATGAAAACAAATTATGATGCAGCAAAGTGAGCATAGAAAATAACAAGACCCCTTAGCTAATAAGACTCCTTGGAATATCTACATGTGATCTTTAAGAATTGGGAACCTAGTATAAGCAAGCATCCGGTCTAATAGAACTGGAAATAAAAGATAAACTTCATTGAACATAATACTATATATTTATCTTTCAAGTACAAAACCAGAAACAAGTAGTTTTAGATCATATCCTGGAGAATGCAACCAACACTTCAGGACCTACAAGGTAGAAAACCAGAACAAAAAGGACAAATTAAAAGTCATGATATAAATAATAAGAAAACCCCTACCAAGTTTTTAGAGAAGAAACTACTTTTTGGAATAAAATAACTTTGTAACTCTTTTAAGACTTTTCTGCAATGTAAGGTTCATTCTCATGGATTTGTAAAATAGATGACTATCAATTCTATCAAGAATGCCAGAAAACTAATACTTAGATTGTCAGAGTTAATACTATTCAAAATTGGATAGAAAAATATGCAGAGATTCTACACAAAACTAACTACATACATTATTCTCAATTAGTGAGTAGCCATTTCATTGCATATATATCAAGTTGAAGAGTCAAAATTTCAGGTGATATATGAACAATGTATTGGTACTTGCTTCACCATGTAGAGAAGTTTTCTCAAAATGTGTCCAACACAAAATTTCATTGAATACAACTCATATGTAGTCACTCGTCTTGGAAAAGCACATAATTTCAGAAGATATTGAATTATTCAATCATGCACAATGTCCTTGACATTTCTGTATCCCCCTTGTGAACTAGATCCTCAAAGGTCTATGTTATGAGTATGGTTGTTTCAAGTCCTTTGGTCAGCTCTTATCTTCACTTTCCAACTACATGGTCAAGGTACTGTACAACATATGATTTATAGTCCTTGTTTAGATCTTTTAACAAGGCACTGTGCATGCAAGAATCAGGTTGTATTCCCAAATCTAGCATTTTTAAATACAATTGCAAGGCTACCCATTATAGTTTTTGAATTCTTTCTCCTCCTCCTTTGAGCCACAACTATTTGTTAGGATTAAAAGAGGTATGAATGAGGCTTTATCAAGTATTCATGAGTAGGAAAGCTTATTGTATACTTCAAAAATTTACTCTAGGGTAATAATATGGTGAAAAATACACAACGTGAAATATCTTTCCTGAACACAAGATCATAGAAAACTCTTTTTGTGCTCATGTATTTTCATGATTGACACGATAAAGATCATATTTTTACCAACTAATAGCAATTAACTACTTGAATTTGCTAACCACTACCTTAGATACTTTACAATTAAGTATCAATTAATTGCAAAAGTGAAAATCAAAAGTACGATATAACATGCATGAAAGCTTATTAATCAATGAATAAGGATGGTCAACTAAGCATAATTGACTCCACTCTAACCGTAGGATAGATTCACTTAACTACTCATAATATAAATAAAAGACACCAAAGAATTTATGGAAGATAAATTCTATAGATCAAAAATAAAGAGAAAAGAGGGAGAAACTCTTTATGTCAAAAATTGTTTGAGAGCTCTTTCTTCTTCTCTACTAATATCTCATACAAGTGGAAAGCTGGTAAAAATAAATGTATCTCTAGTTCAAACTAAAATTAAAAATGTTAAAACTAATGTAAAAGAGTCTCTTAATTTGTCTCTAAAGACTGCTATTTATATAGTTCAAGATTTGGAAATTGGATACATGAAGGAAACCCTAGTCACTACCAATTTGCACATTAGGCAACTAAAAGCGATTGGTACCCTTTTCTAACCTCCAATTGGTTGGCCTCCATTCCTTGATTTCGTGGCCTTTCTCACTCCATTTCACTTGCACACTTGTATTTCTTTATTTTTCTACTTTGATTTCAATCCAAATATGCTTGGAAACCTGCAAAAGAGATAGAAATAACAACAAATTGATTAATAGATTTACCATTCTTCTTAAACCATATACAAGTGCAAAAGTTTACGAAACGCTAATTAAATTAACTTAACAATACAAAACTCATGAAAACTACACCAAAATGCACATGAAAACTTATACAAGATTAACACTTATTAGTGATATATTTAGTTCAAGTCGGTGGTAAATGCAATCTGATTCCTCATGCAACACTAATTTCTTTATTTGATTCAAAGTTCGTAATGGCTAAATCACTTTGTGATTTATTATCAAACCACTTAGAAAACCTTACAAACTCATTATAGATAGCAAAGAACAATAGCAAAGTAGGACGTTATGTCTAGACCACATGCATACCATATTTTTCTCATCATCCAAGAGACGAGAGACGAACATGTGGCAAGGAGGAAGCAGTATAGTTGTAGAGAAGACAATTTGATGCACTTCTTTTACTCTTTCTTTTTTGTTCTTTTGTTTTGTGTTTCTAGAGGTTTTCAAGGAAATTCTTAGTTGTACTTTTTAATTTGCTTATTATTGGTGTAATATTTATAATAAATTAGCATGCAAGAATTTATCGATATGCTAGTTGAAGATTGATCAAGAGTGCTCTTATTTAGTGTGATAATGATACCTAGACAGAGTGATATTGCTTAATCATACTTAGCAGATAGAAACATATCAATAACATCCATTTGAGAAGGATCAATAATCGGCACGATACACGCCTATTGATATGCATGAACATATGCTAATATGTGCAGATATCAAAGGAAGAAAGGAAGTTAACTATGCTAGCCAATTTATTAGACATCATGCACCAGATCATTGTCTTAGAAGTTAGGGATGTGGTAGGTATGCCATTCATGAAGTGAAAAAATGGGTAGTAACCAGTACCCATGTTTTGGCTGACATGGTTGATGTAACAAGATGTTAGCTTATGAAGTGGATCATAAAATTAACAATGAACTCGAATCAAGGGAGTGGACCACTAAATCGGTCACGAAGCCATAAGAAGAGAGTGTGAATTTATCAGCAACTACCACCACAAATAAAGGAGCATACTATTATAGATACTTGGAGATTACATCAGAACATTCACTAACTCTCAACATGACAAACAACTCAAAGAAATTCTCTCAAGAATAGTAGTCTTATTAGAAAAATTCTCTCAATTTAGAAGCTTTTATAGATTCATTAGGGTAAACTCAGGATTTCCAAGCTTTCTTGCAACCATTTCTCTTTCATTTAAGCTTTCCATTTAATGTTTTCAAGCAAGTCCAAGTTAGGTTCTGTGAGTATTTCTTTTAATTTGACAAAAATTTCCAACCAAATTCTTCTCTCTATTTAAGCAAACTTTACAATTTCTTGCAATATTTACACTTTATGTTGTGGTATTCTTATCAGATTTCCTTTACAAATCAGCTTACTTTCACATTGATTTCTTTACCAGTCACTTTGTTATAAGTTTTAAATCCTTGAAAATATCGGCGTGTATCTTCTTATTTACTAATATCAGCTTGTTTACATTGGGTGTGTCAGGATAGGAGATTATTTGAAAAAATATATATTTAAAATAATATTTTAGCATTTTTTATGATATGATGTATGTAAGATGAAAATATGGTTGGAAATTATATTTGTGATGCAAGTTGAATAATATTTAAAAATTTGTTTTACAAATCATGCCAACCAAACGGATACATTGGTTTCCTGGTGCAAAATAGGTGGCATGCTCAAAAAAATCAGTTCACCATTGTGGATACCAACCACGACACTGTCATCGATTCATCAGCTACCAAAAACTATCACAAACGTAATGGTACACCTGGTGGAACCGTGACAAGGTGGTCAATAAAGAGCTATGGCGAAAGACAGAGAAATTGATAAGGGAAGAACCCTTAATTTCGATGAGACAACTCCAACGGTATCAGCCCATAAGGATTCAAAGGTCAATGAGCAGCCGACTAGTATCTAGTTGGTACCAATGGCGTTACCCGTGAGATTTTGAACCAAATAATAGAATGGTTGTTAAACAAGCATTCCATGATGTTTAAAGAAATGATCCAAGAGTTATTAGGCAAAAAAAGTCAAGAGATACAAGGAACGAAAATGCATTACACCAAGTAATTGATTCATCGATGTGTTGTGGTACTGATTTATCTATACATGATGCAGATATTTCTTATAATAGTACTCATAGTCACAACTCCTTAAAAGATAAGCAATTCTAATAGCTAATGGCAAACCTTATACTTGGCTTAGATGACAATCATCAAAAGATGAATTGCCAGCCACTACAATTGGCATGACAGACCATGGTGAAAGAGCAACTAAATTTGAATACCACAGATATTGACACCTTACAGGTTTTGATTCATCAGTTGTAACCCAAATAAAATAGGTGGGTAAACAACTGATAGTGACTATGGATTCGATGAAAAATGCCATCAATGATGAAAAAAAGCACCACTGTTGATCTCATTATTGCAGGGATAGATGTTCATCAACGTAGAAATAGGCATATCCATGCTGGGAGACAGTATGGAGGTTTTGTTGGTCAAT